>NC_057812.1:295891385-296023581 GCF_018294505.1 Triticum aestivum
AGCTAGGAGAGTCCAAATGAGGTGCGGTTTTCGGCCACGCGATCATGATCGAACGCTCTAGGACATGGAGCAGAGTTTGGTGGGTTTTGGGCCAAATTTGAGGGGTGTTGGGCTGCAACACACACGAGGCCTTTTCGGTCCCTCGGTTAACCGTTGGAGTATCAAACGAAGTCCAAATGATACGAAACTTGACAGGCGGTCTACCGGTAGTAAACCAAGGCCGCATGACAAGTCTCGGTCCAATCCAGAAATGTTTAATCCCCACACACGAAAGAAAGCTGAAAATGACCACCGGAGGAGAATGAAGCGCCGGAATGCAAAACGGACAACGGGGAAAATGCTCGAATGCATGAGATGAACACGTATGCAAATGCAATGCACATGATGACATGATATGAGATGCATGACAACGAAAACAACACACGAACACAAAGACCCGAACCCAAAAAAATAAATATAACTTAACGCTGGAGACGGCAAGAGTTGGAGTACAAATTGGGAAGTTACAACCGGGGTGTTACAAAAGAACACCGGATGAAGCTGAAATTCTATTGAATAATATGTTGACAAATGAAAATAATTGGACACCTCCGGAGCCAATTCCTGAGCCTATTCCTAAACCAACTCCGAACAAGAGGGGTATTCTATTTCTCAGTCCTGAAGATATGCAAGAGGCGAAGAAATCTATGAAAGAAAAAGGTATTAAAGCGGAAGATGTTAAGAATTTACCTCCTATTGAAGAAATACATGGTCTTAATTTACCGCCTGTTGAAGAAACATATAATCTTAATCCTTTACCTATTGAAGAAACTCATGGTCTTGATAACCCGACACAGGTAGTAAAGGTAAATTCTCTCTATAGATATGATAAAGCTGTAATCCCATTTACTAAAATTGCTAGCCCATGCTTAGATGAGTTTGATAACTTTATGGCTAAGCAAGATGATTTTAATGCTTATTTTGGTAGACAATTAAAATATAATTCAAATATGCTTGGACACTTGGGTGATTATATGGCTAATGTCAAAGGTGAACCTAAACTTATTAGTAAACATGCTTCTATGGTTACCACTCAAGTAGAACAAGTACTTAAAGCTCAAAATGATTTGCTCAATGAATTGAATAGTAAAGATAATGATTATGCTGTTAGAGTGGCTCTAGAACTGGTAGAATGACTCAGGAACCTTTGTATCCTGAAGGCCACCCTTGGAGAATTGAGCAAGATTCTCAGAGAAATAATATAGATGCACCTAGTTCTTCTAGAAAGAAGAAAAAGAAAAATGATAGGACTTTGCATGCTTCTAGTGATCCTATTGTTGAAACACCTGAGAATCCAAATGATATTTCTATTTCTGATGCTGAAACACAATCTGGTAATGAACCTGAAACTAGTGATAATGCTAATAATAATGTTCATGATGATGCTCAACCTAGTGGTGATAATGACATAGAAATTGATCCCGCTGTTGATCTTGATAACCCACAATCAAAGAATCAACGTTATGATAAGAAAGATTTTGTTGCTAGGAAACATGGTAAAGAAAGAGAGCCTTGGGTTCAGAAACCCATGCCCTTTCCTCCCAAACCATCCAAGAAAAAGGATGATGAGGATTTTGAGCACTTTGCTGAAATGATTAGACCTATCTTTTTGCGTATGCGATTAACTGATATGCTCAAAACAAATCCTTATGCTAAGTATATGAAAGATATTATTACAAATAAAAGAAAGATACCGAAAGCTGAAATTTCCACCATGCTTGTAATTATACTTTTAAGGGTGGAATACCAAAGAAACTTGGAGATCCAAGAGTACCCACTATACCATGCTCCATTAAAAGAAATTATGTTAAAACTGCTTTATGTGATCTTGGAGCCGGTGTTAGTGTTATGCCTCTATTTTTATATCATAGACTTGATTTGAATAAGTTGACACCTACTGAAATATCTTTGCAAATGGCTGATAAATCAACTGCTATACCTGTCGGTATCTGTGAGGATGTGCTTGTTGTAGTTGCAAATGTTACTATTTTAACGGACTTTGTTATTCTTGATATTCCTGAGGACGATAGTATGTCTATTATTCTTGGAAGACCCTTTTTGAATACTGCAGGGGCTGTTATTGATTGCACTAAAGGCAATATCACTTTTCATGTTAATGGTAACGAGCATATGGTACACTTTCCGAGGAAACAACCTCAAGTTCATAGAATCAACTCTATTGGAAAAATTCCATCAATTATATTTGGAGGTTTTGAATTTCCTCTTCCTACTGCCAAGAAGAAATATGATATTCTTATTATTGGGGGTGTGCATATCCCCGTTGAGGTAACATAGTGTTATTCGAAATTTCTCCTGTTCCATGTTATTCGGAATGAGTTCGTTAACAAGACTTGATCAACCTTGTTAGTGGATTTCTTTTGATGATCATGAGATGGATGAAACTAGAAGGCACAACCTTCTGTATACCACTTTTACTTTTTGTTATTTATATTAAATAAAATAAAAATAAATATTTGTCTGTCTGTTATCTGATTATCCCTGCAATAGAAAAATACCTCGAAAATAAAAGTTCTCCAAATGCCCTGAAAATTAAATATGATTCTTTCTAAAATATTTGAGGATTAATGGAACTGAGAACACACCAGGGGGGTCAACCACCTGCCCATGAGGGTGGAGGGCGCGCCCACCCCTCTAGGGTGCACCCCTGCCTCGTGGGCCCACAGTGGTCCTCCTCCACTTATCCTTTCACCCATACACTTCATCTTCCTCCCCCAAACACGAATAACCAGCTCAAACCCGAGTCCAAGCTCGTTTTGCTGCCATTTTCGATCTCCTTGCTCAAAGCACCTCTCACAAAACTACTTGGGGAGATTGTTCGTTGGTATGTGACTCCTCCATTGATCCAATTAGTTTTTGTTCTAGTGCTTTATTCATTGCAAATTTTTGCTGCTAAGGTGACCCTGTTCTTGAGCTTGCATGTCAATTTTATATGGTTCAAAGTAGTTTTGATGCATGATATAGACCCTAGGCACTTGTAGGAGTAGTTGCTATCAATATTATTGAGTTTGGTTTACTTTTATTTTGAAGTTACTAAATTTTTTTAGATTTTTTAGAGGAAGGAAAATGCTTAGGAAAATGTTCCAAGGTGGTTCTTCAAGGAAGCAAGGACCCAGGCTTGTAATGCGTGACGCTGATGAAGAGCCACCAAGAGACGCTCCAGTGCGTCCTTGTGAGTGGCCTTCTGAAAATTTTATGGATCGAGCGGGAATAAAAGAGGAATTCAACGCATATTTGTGTAATGCTGATCTCGTGAGCTTCGAGGAAGAGAAGTGCAGTCAGTATCATAATCTCACTAGTTCCTTTGTGAGGAGGTTTGAATTTTCAACTTCACGTGATTCTCCAACTGTCTTGTTTGATCTTTATGATAAATCTTATACCATGGACTTAGAGGATTTTACCACTGCATGCAAACTTCCACAATGGGGTAGTATAAGGGATCCTTGCAAATCTGAATTTAGATATTTTCTTGCTAATATAATTGTGGGAGAATCTAGAGATATTACGCAAGCTACCATAGGGAGCATTCACTTTCCTGCTATACATTATTTTGCTCTCTTCATAGATAGATGCATTAATTGTAAAGATGAGGCATGTCACATGTGTGTCCCCGATCTTAGTATTCTTAGGAGTGCTGTGTTAGGAGACAAATCATATAATTTGGGAGCCATTATTGCACATAGGTTGCATCTTAATAGACGTAATGGAGATTTCTTTGGTGGAATTTATGCAACGTGCATAGCTAATTTTCTTGGTATTGATGTACGCGAAGATGCTATTGAATTACCTCCTGCCTATCTAGATTTTAATGCTATGGTTCACCACTAGTTTGTCGAGAGGAATGAATCACCTCTCCAGTATCGACTAATCTTTAACATACGCCGTGTTGTCCGTATTACTCTCCCTGCTCCTGCTTTCTTTGATTATCGGGCAAGAGGAGGATATACTATTGCCAGAGAGGAGGCAGATGAGTACGAGAGGAGAGAGGAGGCCGCTCGTCACCACGCTGCAGCTTAGCGGGCGATAGCTGCTGCATCACAGTACGACCCCAGCTACTATTATGGATATCCGCTAGGCCAGCGATGGACATAGACCAACTTAGGACAAAAGCCTAAGCTTGGGGGAGTACGTATTTCTCACCGACATTACATTTATGTTCACACACTCATTGCTAGATGTCGGTGCTCACACTTTTTCATTGTATTATCCATGCTAGTTTATTTTCCTTTTTATGCTTTCTTCTTGTGTGTTTAATAAACCTTAAGAAAACAAAAAAATTAGTTGTAGCTTTTAATTAGTTTACCTTCCATACTTGTAGTAGTAATTAAAAAGAAAACCCAAAAAGATTTCTTGTTCTTCTTTTGCTTGTTGGGGGCTTTCCCGTGTAAATAGTTTTATTTCTTTTCTTTAATTTGGGGGTCGATAGGAGAAGACCATAATTAAATTGTTGAAGTGGCTCTTATATGCATTATTGTTGATCTGACAAAAGAGCCCATATTGCCTTGTCTTCTCCTATTTATTGAATGCCTGCAGATTCCAGCTTAGTCCAATGCACGTGCACTATTATTATTATTCACATTGTTCGGTCGTGCAAGTGAAGGGCAATTATGATGATATATGATGGACTGGTTGAGATGAGAAAAGCTGGTATGAACTCGACCTCTTTTGTTTTTGTAAATATGATTAGTTCATCGTTCCTGATTCAGCCTATTATGAATAAACATGTTTGCAATGACAACTAGAGATCATAGTTTCTTATGCCATGCTTGATTAGCTATGAGTTATAATGGTTTACCTTGTGTGCCAACATGCTATTAAAATGGTTATGATGTGGTATGATAGGGTGGTATCCTCCTCTGAATGATTTAACTGACTTGACTTGGCACATGTTCACGCATGTAGTTGAAACAAAATCAACATAGCCTTCACGATATTTATGTTCATAGTGGATTATATCCTACTCATGCTTGCATTCGGTGTTGATTAATTTTAATGCATGTTCATGACTGTTGTCGCTCTCTAGCTGGTCGCTTCCCAATCTTTTGCTAGCCTTCACCTGTACTAAGCGGGAATACTGCTTGTGCATCCAAACTCCTTAAACCCCAAGGTTATTCCGCATGAGTCCACTATACCTACCTATATACGGTATCTACCTGCCATTCCAAGTAAATTTGTATGTGCCAAACTCTAAACCTTCAAATAAATATCCTGTTTTGTATGCTCGAATAGCTCATGTATCAACTAGGGATGTCTGTATCTTCCATGTTAGGCAGGTTATTCTCAAGAGGAGTGGACTCCGCTCCTCACTCGCGAGATAAACGGCTGGTCACCGGGATGCCCAGTCCCATGCTTTATGCAAACTAAATCAAAATAATTGCAAACAAAACTCCCCCTGGGACTCTTGTTAATTGGAGGCACTCGTTGTTTCGAGCAAGCCATGGATTGATGCTTGTTGGTAGAAGGGGGAGTATAAACTTTACCATTCTGTTTGGGAACCGCCTATAATGTGTGTAGCATGGAAGATATCGCCATCTCTTGGTTGATATGTTGACAATGAAAGTATACTGCTCAAAATATTATTCACCTCTGTTTCAAAACCGAGCTCTGGCACCTCTATAAATCCCTTCTTCCCTCTGTGAAGGGCCTATCTATTTACTTTTATGTTGAGTCATCATCGTCTTATTAAAAAGCACCAGTTGGAGAGCACCGTTGTCATTTGCATTCATTACTGTTAGTTTACATTGAGTATGACTTGACTGGATCTCTTTTACCATGAATTACAATGTCTAGTCAGTCCTTGGTCTTTAAAGGTGCTCTGCATTTATGTTTTGCCGTCTCAGAAAGGGCTAGCGAGATACCATCATGTTATATCATATTATGATTGTTTTGATAAAGTGTTGTCATCCGAGTTCTATTATAATGGCTCTCTAGTTGATCATGCTATTGATATGAGTAAACTTGAGATCTAAGCGTTATTGCAAATGTGGTTAGTTATAATCTTTGCTGAAAACTTGAATGCTGGCTTTACATATTTACAACAACAAGAGCAAACAGAATTTGTAAAAGTTTTTCTTTATCACTTTCAGTTTGTCAACTGAATTGCTTGAGGACAAGCAAAGGTTTAAGCTTGGGGGAGTTGATACGTCTCTAACGTATCTACTTTTCCAAACACTTTTGCCCTTGTTTTGGACTCTAACTTGCATGATTTGAATAGAACTAACCCGGACTAACACTGTTTTCAGCAGAATTACCATGGTGTTATTTATGTGCAGGAGCAAACGTTCTCGGAATGACCTGAAATTTCATGGAGACACTTTTCAGAAAATAAGAAAAATACCTACCAAAGATGAATGCCAGGGGGGCCGCCACCTTGCCACGAGGGTGGGGGGCGCGCCCCCCTACCTCGTGGGCCCCCTGTTGCCTCTCCGACTCCAACTCCACCTCCATATATTGAGTTTCGGGGAGAAAAACATCATAGAGAAGAAATCATCGCGTTTTATGATACAAAGCCGCCGCCAAGCCCTAAACCTCTCGGGAGGGCTGATCTGGAGTCCGTTCGGGGCTCCGGAGAGGGGAATCCATCGCCATCGTCATCATCAACCATCCTCCATCACCAATTTCATGATGCTCACTGCTGTGCGTGAGTAATTCCATTGTAGGCTTGCTGGACGGTGATGGTTGGATGGGATCTATCATGTAATCGAGTTAGTTTTGTTAGGGTTTGATCCCTAGTGTCCACTATGTTCTGAGATTGATGTTGCTATGACTTTGCTATGCTTACTGCTTGTCACTAGGGCCCGAGTGCCATGATTTCAGATCTGAACCTATTATGTTTTCATCAATATATGAGTGTTCTTGATCCTATCTTGCAAGTCTATAGTCACCTATTATGTGTTATGATCCGTTAACCCCGAAGTGACAATAATCGGGATACTTACCAGTGATGACCGTAGTTTGAGGAGTTCATGTATTCACTATGTGTTAATGCTTTGTTCCGGATCTCTATTAAAAGGAGGCATTAATATCCCTTAGTTTCTGTAAGGACCCTGCTTCCACGGTAGGGTAGGACAAAAGATGTCATGCAAGTTCTTTTCCATAAGCACGTATGACTATGTTTGGAATACATGCCTACATTATATCAATGAACTGGAGCTAGTTGTGTGTCACCCTAGGTTATGACTTTTACATGATGAACCGCATCCGGCATAATTCTCCATCACCGATCCATTGTCTACGAGCTTTCCATATATTGTTCTTCGCTTATTTACTTTCTCGTTGCTATTACTGTCATCATTACAAAATACCAAAAACATTGCTTTTACTACCATTACCTTTTGCTACCGTTATCACTACTATCATATTACTTTGCTACTAAACACTTTGCTGCAGATATTAAGTTTCTAGGTGTGGTTGAATTGACAACTCAGCTGCTAATACTTGAGAATATTCTTTGGCTCCCCTTGTGTCGAATCAATAAATTTGGGTTGAATACTCTACCCTCGGAAACTGTTGCGATCCCCTATACTTGTGGGTTATCAGTACCTCACATGACACACGCCATGTCTGTAACGTGCTGGTTTCACACGGTAGTTCCTCTTGACACTACACAAACGTGCCTTTGTCATCACTCTTTTGTGCATCCAGGTGGTTTGTACCCATGCCTCGAGAACTATGAGAAGCCGCAATTTTGTGCTTGTATACACTTTAATTCTGTGTCTCCTGTACGTGCATTTGCGTGTCTCAGGCGTCATGCTGGCTGTGACTCTACGTGCCTCTGGTGCCAGACACCCGTCCGTGAGGGGGACGCATATGTATTGTTTGGGAGAAGCGTGTTTTTGTTTGGCTTATATTCACCGCCGTTTGTTTGTGTTTGTATTGTTGTGTTTACACATTCGCACAAGAGAGGCACGTCTGGTAACGTACGAGGCAACATTTTTAGTTTCATGTCTTTATGTTCTTCGGGACCGTGCCTCTAGAAGCCCGACATCCGTGTCTGTAGAGGCTTCACTTCCATGGCTTCTTTTCCGCTATTCATGTACCTCACATGACACACGCGATGTCTCTATGTGGTGGTGTCACACGACAGTTTCTCTTCAGACTACACAACTGTGCCTCTGCCACCACTCTTTTGTGCATCCAGGTGGTTTGTACCCGTGCCTCGAGAACGCCAATTCCAAAGCCGTACCTGTGCGCCAAAAGCTGCAATTCTGTGCATGTATATGCTTCAGTTCTGTGCGTCCTGTACCTGCATTCGCTTGTCTCAGGAGACACGCTGGCCGTGACTCTACGTGCCTGTGGTGCCAGACGCCCGTCCGTGAGGGGATGCGGTGGCTGTGACTCGTTGTGCCTGTGCTTCTACACGCCCGTGCCTCTGGACACTTTAAAACGGTGGCTCTTTCATTTCTCCCATTGATTCGCTGCTTGTATTTGATGTATCTCATGTGATACACGTCACGACTCTATGTGTCTGCGGTGTTACATGGCTGTCCCTCTTGAGAGTTTGCAACCGTGCCTCTCGAACAGAGTGTTCTTTCCGATGCCTCTGCCACCTCTCTTTTTTGCATCCAGAGGATTTGTATCCAGAGGATTTGTACCTGTGCCTCGAGAATGCCAATTCAAAAACCGTGCTTGTGCATCGGAGAAGCTGCAATTCCATGTCTGTACGCAGAGGGTGTGTAGCCGTGGCTCGAGAACGTCAATTGCAATGTCGTATTCGTGCCTTGCCAAGCCGAAGCATGTGCCTATAGAGGCTAAGTTTCCGTGCCTGCGTTGCCTGCATTCACATGTTTCCGGCGAGTTGCTGCCTGTATCTCTACGTGCCTGCATACCCATGCCTGTGGAATAGACACGTATGTGCGTCGTGTGCCTGCATACCCGTGCCTGTGGGATAGACACGTATGTGCGTCTTGTGCCTGCGTACCTGGGCCTCGCGTGAAACCAGCCTTGACTGTCGAGGGACAGATGTTGTGAATCTAGCTAGATGAGGCGCGGATGAGTTTTGGCCTTCGGATCTAAGGTGTACGGCTGGCTGTTCGTTTGCTTCATTGGATTCTTCCGTCGTTGGTCTTTGTTCAAAGGAGGAATTGATGACCGATGTGCCGGCTGTTCGATGTGACTATTCAGTGTGTCGATTTCCGTAAAATAAAGTTAGAGGCTCCTCAATTTCTCCATGGTATCAAATATTTCTACATAGCCGTGACTTTACGAAGTGCATGGTTTTATGAGCTTCGAAAGCACAACCGTCTATTCGCTGTTCCTAGTTCACACGTTAATGCGCCTTGTAACTCAAACGTCCCTCGCCAAGGTTAAATACTGGCTGTGTTGTGAGGTCTTCACGTCGTATTGTAGCCAAAGAACATCAGGAAGTTCCCACCCTCCTCACCACACCCCATCCTTGTCGCAGGGTCTCAGGAATCTCCATTGGCACCTTGCTGCTCACTGCCATGGACGACTTTTTGAACACCACCGAGTACCATCCTATAGTTGTCGATGGTAGCACGAAGCTCGACATGTGGTACACCAACGAGCCTGGCAAGGTGGAGGAGATCATTGCCTTGTACGAGTACTGGTTGCGCGAGGAGAAGCACAAGTTTGTTGGTCTCGGCATGGAGTTCACGCGAAAGGATTGTTACAGGCGTAGAAAAGTCGTCGTCATGCAACTGGCTATGCGGAATCATGTTTTGCTCTATCACTTCTGCAGGGCCAGGACGGAGTGCCCTGCCCTGAAGGATTTCCTTGAGAATAGAGGTATAACTATCTCTAGTGTGGGCATCAGGAATATTATAGATGCTCTTTTTCAAGATTTCATCAGAATTCCAGAAGGGTACCACATCGACATCCAAGAGAAGTTTATTATCAAAGGCGGCGAAGAAAGGGACTCCATGGAGGACTTACCAGGAGCCATCATTGACGAATCTTATTCGAAGCTGGAGTCATCTTTTCCAGAACTTCTTCGTCACTACTGGGATTGGAAGCCACTTACTTTTGATCACCTAAAATATGGAGCTACTGTAAGTCAAGATTTCATTTTCGTTAGTTTCTGCCTTTGTTGCTAGAATAGTACTTATTTTTTGTATATTCATGTTTTCATTTGCTTTTCCTTTAGGAAGGGTATGCGAGCTATGAGCTATACTGCTGGTTTCTGTCGATGAGGGACATCATGCATCGTCGTTGTCTTCCTGATCTCAGATGGCGAGGACGTTTCTGAGGAGTATTCCAGGTGGAAGTGCTGGCAAGATGGATTGTGTGATGAATTGGTTATTTGATAGTTATTGTATGGGGTAATACTACATAGACTGATGAATTTGTAATTGTGGTGGTTTTATTTTGAATCGGATGGAGTTGAATAGATTGGAAATTTAAGTTTATTTTTGTTCCATTATGTTTTTCTTGATTGGGTGCCTTCAAGAATATTTTCCTCTAATGTTTTTTGCTACGAGTTGGTATAAGATGAAATGTATTAAGGGGAGCACTCAGATGTGCACTTTCGTGACTCTAGGTAGCGCACAGTCGTCTGTTCAGGGAGGCATTGTTTTTGTTTTAGGCAAGGCACGCTCTGGTGTTATTAGTTTGCTAGCTGCTTCAGTTCTTCTCTCAATATCGTTACACTGATAGGTAGGGGCTTTACTTTTGCTTTGTGTTTTTACTGTGTTTGGCACAGTTGTTTTTATATTGAATATACGGTTGTGGTTGTGTGTTTGAAATGTTTTTATGCAGACCTTGCGTGTGTTTAAGATTCTTCAAATTTTCTCACTGTGCTGTCTACTTCAATATATGTTGTCTGTTTCAATATATGTTTTGTGTTTTAGGGACGGTAATCCATTGTGATAGTTGTTGTGGGACTATTGTGTTATCGACGGTTGCGTCTCTGTGTTTCAATTGTTGTGGTGGTACTTTGATTTTGAAAGGCATGGCCGTGAAGGCATTGGATGCATTGTCGTATATTTGGTAGAGGTGTTATCCTTCCTTTGGGTATTAAATTCGGAGAGGCATTGTGTTATGTTAGTATGAGTTACTATCATGGTTGTATGTTCTGTAATATTTCTAGTTAGTCTGCTAGTGAAGTTACGTCTGTCTAGTTAGTGGAGGCATGTCCTATGTTATGTTGAGTCAGAGTTCTGTCTGTTATTCGCAAATGCTTTCTCTTACACGTTCGCTCGGAGAGGCACGTCTACGATGTTACTCAAAGGCACGGTTGTGCCTTTCTTTCAAAACGTTTGCTTTCACTTATTTGCTAAGAGAGACTCATCGTTGAAACTTGTGAGGTCACGGACCTTTTACAGTTGAAGTCACGGTCGTTCTTCTATTTTGGTATTTTTTTCAGTTTACTCGTCTATCACAGAGGATGGTTCTTCTTTCATTAACTTCAGCCACGGCCGTGCTTCCATGACTCATTGGCTTGGAGAGGAACCGGTGCTAAGCTATCGAGAGGGGACGGTCCTGTGTTAACTGGTGGCGCACTTGTGTGTGTTAGCTTAGTTGTCTGTGGTAAGAGATGCATGTTCTACGTGGACAAGAGGCACGACAGTGCCTCTATGACCCGCATTACTGGAGGTGAGTCATTTAGCAACATTACTGGAGGTGAGTCATTTAGCTCCTTCGTTAGATGCTTACGTATCGATAGTGTTTTTCCTCTGTGTTGCAGATGTTTCTTTTATTATGTCTACTCGAAGTGAGTGGTGTTATAGTGCAAGGAAGTGTTGTCTTGAATATCATGTTTATAACTTTTGGAAAAACTACATATGTGTTTAATGGGATCCATAGGAGATATCTTGGACCGACACAAAAATAGCTGAAACATTGTTGTGATTATAGGAGTCAATATGGCTGAAATAGTGTTCGCATGGCTCCAACTAAATTAAGGCTCATTTAAGCAGTAGTCATCTTATTCTAACTCTTCTTCTTTCATGCCAGATATTGTGTTTGTCGAGGATGATGCTTAGTGCCTCAAATACATGCCCTATGTTGTAGTGGGATGTTATCATTTTGTAAGTTAGTTGTTCTCTCATTGGTTTCACATGGATCTACAAACACATAACCATGCAAACTGATGAAATTTATTGTAAAACATAATGTTCAGCTGGCTTGGATGAACGTATGTTGATTTTTTGTCAATGAGACTGAACTTACTTTGTTGATAAAAAATGAATTGTTATTCAAATTAATGAGCGACATCAAATGCATGGTGTAAATAGCACTGTCATCCCTGAAAATTGAGAGCATTAATGTTAGTGATTAGAAGGTGAACAGTATATATGGGATGTGTAGTGGAACAAAGAAATGCATGGTTTAAATGAGGTATAGCTATAGATAAAAGAAACTCACTCTTTGTCTGAGTTACATACACTCTGCATAGGTTTGACATGAAAGGAGGCCATGGTGTGAGGATGGTTGTTGTAAGCAAAATGGTAACCTCTCTTCAAGTTTTTGATGACAATGCCCGAGTGCTCCTTTATACCATCGCAATTGATATAAGGACAAAGAATTTTGAAGCGACTTATTGAAAGATTCACGATGATGAGGTAGATAAAATGTGGTTCCTTTCTCATAGGTATTAAGATCTAAAATAATTAACAGGGAAGAATATCATTGTAACAAGAAAAACTAGTAGAATCGAAGACGAACACTGGGCAGATAGAGTGAGTAGGGTGAACTCACGATGCTACATTTGTTGGGCAGTCTGTACCCAATAGTTTTTTCCATAATGTGTTCCTTGAGTAGTTCAATGCTTGCTCCTAGAACTTGAAATTTATCCTGCAAAAAATTGAAGCTGTGTCACTCAGTGTGGTAGTAGTAGTAAATGTGGCTTGTTATTATTATTTATGAGATGCAAGAACTTACAGAAGTGTCCATGTACATTATATGCTTGTGCACAAGTGTTGGTTGTCCATACAATTGTTCTTTCATCAGTAACGTTGAGTAGGCGTCGACCATGAATGAGTTGATATATCCGTATACCTTCATTGACAAACTTAAAGTTCGATGATCGGCCCAACATCGATCGACGGAGAATATCCTCTTGCTATCAAAAAAAACAAATGAATTTTAAATCGTAAGATTTTCTTTTTTAACATAAGAGGAAATGATTTGTATTCAATTACAATAGTAGAAGAATCGAGCCGAAACACTTGAATATGATAGCTCCAGGCAGAATACATTGCATTAGTAAATGAAGGGACCAAAACTTTACTATAACAGGAACAACGAATTCATTACCTATCATTTTGCTTGATACCTGGCGTACTGTCGACGATTGTTTCATACACTTCTTTCTCCTCCATTGTAGAGTCTCTTATTTCCAAAAGTTGGCAGTGATCTTGATGGTCATTCCCTTGGTCAGTGAATCTAGTATGTTCTAGCTGAGAATGATGTTGATGAGGCTGGAAGACATGACCACCGGAGTTCAATTGACCATTACTAAGTTGCAGACGACCCTCATTATAATTGTTGTTTCTTTGGAACATTAGGCGTTGTGGTTGGTGCTGCATGTGCAGTTCTAATGTTCTGACAGTTGGATCACCGGTTGAGCTTGAAGGAATATCTGTTGGAAAATGCTAGAGAGGATGGCCGGAATACTGCATGCTGTTGAACTGTTGTTGCAAGGCACTGTAACTTGGCCCATTAGACTCGCCTTTGTGTGGTTGCTGATTGTTCTGCTCTTGAGGTTGGCATTGTTGGCACCGTGTAGTGCTGTTATTCTGAGCATCATTGTGTTGGGGGTAGTGGGCATCACGGACAGTGGTTTGTTGCTGGTACTTCTTGTGACTTTGGTTGTTCATCGCATATGGTGAGCGCTGGCTATTGTTTGAACCGCCGTTATTCTGAGCACCAGGATGTCGGTAGAAGTGGTTTTTGACACTAGGAGCTGGTTGGTTGTAGTGTTGGGACAAGCGAGTTGCTGGCAAACTTTGGGACAAGACAGTTTGAGTTAAACCTGTAGAGTATGACGTATCAAAGTCCTGTGTGAGGTGGCTACCACCTGACATTGATCTTGATCTGCTGGGTATAGGTGGCTCTGGATAGTTAGAAAGGGAAGATCTAGCTGACGAGCTTGAATTCTTGGCCAAGTGTGAGACAGTATCAGGTTGGCATTGTTGTGATGCTACTTGGTTATGAAAGGGTTGTTTCTTTTTTTGTTCAATGACTCTGTCAAGTTGTTCATAGATAGATGGGCCAGACCATATTTGATCATCATCAATGAATCCACAATCAAGGAGCCCTCTGTGGTTGTCAGCACGTAGAGACTGGTTGTTTGCAGTTTCTGTTGAATTATGTGGAGGCTCCAGTATCCTAACTCTTTTCTTAGGAGGCGTTGTACTCTTGTTACCTGGATCTTCTGACTGCTGTAAGGACCTCTTGTGAGCTGCCATTTGTGGTTCTGGTTCTGGCAGATGTGCGCTTGTGGTAATAGTGATGCTATCTATGGGATCAATAGGTGGTTGCTTCGTACATTGTTCATGTTCTTCTGCAATGTTATTGTCTTCTGCATCGACAAATGCTGCAGCAACCAGTGGAGCATCACTAGTGGATGGAATTGTTTTTCCCGTGTCCAGTACTGAGCCAGAACCGCTGGCAGAATCTCCGGCGACTTCTACTGTAGGAGCAAGGGAGGAAGTAGCTCTTGTGCGTTCTATTTCAGCAATGTTCTTCTTGTCACTCAAAGTTGAAACAAGATGGAACTTATCTTCTGACAGCGAAGAAGAACGTTGTACAATGACATTGTTTGATTTTTGTGCAGGTTGGGATACAGTGAGGCTCTTTGTGTTGGTTGAAGAGTTGTTGTGAGCGCTGTCAGAACCGCTAGCCGTGCAGTAGTTGGTGATGTTTTCCCAATGTGATAAACAGGTGCTCCAAGTGTATCTATTGAGATTGGATCAGTCAGTAATTGTTTGTCAACCGCAGAGTGCGAGGCTGATGTTTCTGTTGCAGTAGGTTTTGCTGTTTCCTCCAAGATTTTTTCCAGTGGGCTTTGTCAGAGAGTTGTGGTATGCAGATCCTCCAGTAGAATTTTGGGTTTCAATTGGTACAGAACACTCAGACGAATTTTCACCTGTCATTATAATTGCCCTGCTCTCTAGCATCTCAGATGTTGACACAAAGGGCTCATGAACCGGCAAGCCATCAAGGTAGTTGTGCAGATGGTTATGCACTTTCTCCAGATGACTCTTGGCTTGTTCATCAATGTCCTCTTTGTTGTGATCGATCCTGTTCACCTCCAGTAGCAACTTAATCTAGGTTGATGATTTTAGGCGTGAAGATAGATGAAGTTGGGACTGCTCTTTGTCGTACGGATTCTGGGATTCTGGGTCAGGGGTATCGCAGCAACCCTTTAAATTTTCTAGGGACTATGATGTGGCGTGAAGGACACTGGTCGAGTCACTGCTGGAAGAACTTTGACTGCTTGTCGTGCTAGAACTTGGAAGCGTAGAATATGTTAAAGGGAGTGATGAAAAAGTTTCTTTTTCATTTGAGTTGTCATATTGCAAGTTACAATAAATGCCCTGGTCTCTAGTCTTGGTTTCTTTTGCATTAAGATCCCTACCAAGTGAACGGAGATTCTCCAATTTCTGCTCGAGAACTGGTTGAAACCGCGAGAAAATTTATGTGTACATTTCATTGATAACTTTGGCAATTTTCACCTTGGCCTGGAATTGAAACAAAAACCATTAGAAAATATTAATACCGAGAATGAAAAGAAGTTATTAATACCGAAAATGAAAAATATCTTTTCACACAAAAGCACAGCTAACGTACTATAGGAAGCACTTGTAGTTTTAACAAAAAGGCACAGGTAACGTACTATAGGAAGCACTGCTGGTTTTGACGCAAAAGCACAACTAACATACTGTAGGGAGCACTTCTATATTTAACACAAAGGCACATCTAACGTACTATAGGAAACACTGCTAGTTTTAACACAAAGGCACATCTAACGTATTATAGGAAGCACTTCTAGTTTTAACACAAAAGCACAACTAACGTACTATAGGAGGCACTTGTATATTTAACACAAAGGCACAGTTAACGTACTATAGGAAGCACTTTTATATTTAACACAAAAGCACAGCTAACGTACTATACGAAGCACTTCTATGTTTAACACGAAGGCACAACTAACGTCCTGTAGGAAGCACTTCTGGTTTTAACACAAAAGCACAGATAACGTCCTATAGGAAGCACTTCTAGTTTTAACACAAAAGCACAACTAACGTACTATAGGAAGCACTTCTGGTTTTAACACAAAAGCACAACTAACGTCCTATTGGAAGCACTTCTGGTTTTAACACAAAAGCACAGCTGAGGTACTATAGGAAACTGTTTGGATGACCATGAAAGGACAACTAACATCCTATATGAAGCACTTCTAGTTTTAACACAAAAGCGTAGCTAACGTTCTATAGGAAACTGTCTGGATGAACACAATAGGACATGTATCTGTTTCATAAAAACTCAGGGAACATCATTTCAAACATAAAATTAGGTGCAGAAGCTGGAAATCACTTACGGAACAAAGTTTTTCTTGAGGCACAAATTCTTCTATGTAGGCTTGTAGTCTGGGGCTCATTTGGAAAAATGGCGCCTGAAAGCCAGGCGGTGGTTGGAAAGGCGTGCGCCTAATGTCTTTCAGTTGCCATGTCGAAGGAAACAATTACAGTCAAGTCAAATTAATACATGGTAGCTAAGTCATTATGTTGAGTCGAAAACTTCGCCAAATGAAAATGATGAAAAGTTGACTCACCGTGTGTTTCCCAAAAATTCCGTCCTCTGTTGACAGGCTGTCTATGTTAGCATAATTCTTAATGGCCTCTAAGCCCCACATGACAAATCTTGCAGGAGTGTCAGGTTCCAGGTCCATAATCTTTGTATCTAGGTACTCAAAATACGTTATCTGCAAGTGGGGAAGAGGTAAAAATTAATCATGTTCTTGTAGCTGCTTGTGGGTATAAAGAAATGTACAAGTTAGTGAACGAACCACCGGAATCAGGAGGCAGCCACACAGGGTGCCCGCGAATCCTTCTCCTTGAAGGGCTGGAGTGATGCCACTAGTTTCTCTGTGACAACATTGGACCAATCATATGATGATATGTTACTTGTTGGTCCTTCTAGAGTGGCTAAGTAGTCGGGGCTAACGCAATCATATGTCGTTGGGCATAGAAATAACGTTGTTGCAAACATCACGAAAATCCGTTGAAACACTTCTCCTGTCAGCTTTGGGGTTATGAGATCAGTTAACTCTTTGATGTTTGGAGCGTGCCCAGCACACCGAGTTTCAGACTTAACCTGACATATGAAAGCTTCTGAGCATTTTCTAGGGATAATCTGCCCGCACAGTGGAATTCCTAAGATCTGGTGCATGGTGTACGAGTTGATAAGGAATATGTATCCACTAGGCAGTATGAAATACCTCAAAGGGCAATCAAAATAGCAGACAAGCCAGCGAACGAAACACCTTGGAAGCTCACGACAGCACAGATCTAGAAGGTATCCAAAACCAATATCTCTGACAAGCTGCTTTTGTGGTTTTGTTAGCTTTTCACAGACAGTAATGAATTTCTGGAAACTAAGTTTTGTGCTGAACTCTTCTTCATATTCACCCATTGTAACAGCTCTGTGGACAAAGATAAGAAATGACCTTTAGCGAATGTATTGTTGAACCACATGCTTTTCTGGCAGAAGCTTACATATAAACGCCGAGTCAGCAAAACAGAGACAAATATTTAAGCCGTGATTAAAAATGCAGCTAGAATGAGAGGTATTGATTTACAAAGAAATTTCAACAACACACGCGAGATGCATGATAAAAAACACCTACTTCAAGGCAGCAAGCTGCTTCTTTGTCCTGTACTCCTCAACAAGTTTTTGTGCACTGCACGTTTTAACTCGATCCTTAGTCTCTCTGTCTCTAGTTGGTCATGAACAATGAAATCTTGGGTGACAATCTCCGTGCCATCAACAGACTGAGACTGAGTCTCCGACAGCTGTGGGGTGGAGTCCATCTCATCGAACTCTACATAAGAGGTCATGAGACGTCATTGTTACCAGGTCAGTTATGTAAGATAGTTGTTAGCAGTCCATGTGAGACCATCATCAATAGTTTGGTTAGCTAAGACGGATTCTAACTCTGAGTTAGTGAGTGCTTTGCAAAAACGGACGTAAGTCATTTGGATCTCTGCTATAGATTGCGGATCTATACAAATAATTTGACCTGTCTCTAGTTGGTTAGCTAAGACGAGTGCTTAAGTTTTGCATGGCTGGAGATATAACTCAAGTTAGCAAAACCACGGCGCAAGCATGCAGTTGGCATGATTAAAGTGAGGTTAGCTGAGTCCTAATTTTGAATCCATAACCCCTCTGCTCTTAAGACGGCGCAACAGTTTGAGCACGGACCAGCTGAAGATAATTGGATCCGGAACCAATATTCAAATCACGTCCCACCTGCTGTGTTGCGCACATGCGGTGTGTACGCAGCCCGCGGAATTGCTAGCACAGGTAATTGTTTTGTTCAAACGTTGAATCGGTGGCATAATCATGGTGAGGATGCAATGGATTACCTGAACAGGAGATCCACGGCGAGTGAGATGAAGGAGACCGATAATTTTTCAGTGACGAGCGAACTCCGTGGAGGGATCAGGATTGGCCTTCCTTTGGAGAGTCAGAATATGCCTCGCCTGTCGCCACTGATGCTAGATGGAGAGAGATCTGGAACTCATCTGTGGATGACCCCACAAGTTAGTCAAATACTTGGAGGAACCATTTGAGAGCCCACATGTCAGTATGACTTTGAAGTCCACCTACCACATTTTCTCACCTCAGATGGAGGTACTCCTCGTAGGAGTCATATAAGGCCGACCCCATAGGTTAGTGAGAGACTTAGAGGAATTAGTAACTGAGAGCCCACTTGTCATTCTTGTCGACGGTCAAGTGAAGTCGACCTACCACATCTCGTCCCGCCCAAGAAACATGCCCATCTCTCATGCGTCGCAAAACTCACCCCACCTATCAGGTTATTCTTCTCCGGCACGCACAAAATTGAAGTAGCCTCTTTCTTTCTCTCTCTCTCTCCCTCTCTCTTTTCTCTCTCTCCTAGATTCAAAATCATTGAAGGAGATTGCTAACAAACTGCAGGGAAGCAGACCCCCCCACAATTTAGAAAGGTGTGAGTTCTGAACAATCAGTGCATAAGATTCGGCAATCAAAGGTTAGTAAAAAATTTATGAACGCACCTTTTGCGTGTCGATTCCTAATACACGAGATTCACTTCGTTGATGAATTTGTTGTGGTCGGGATTCGTAGAATAAACCTATTTAGTTTTATATTGTAGCTCCGATTTGAGTTTGTTTTTTGTTTTGTGTACTCTCGTCCTTGTAATACGAGCTTGTTACTTTTGTTAGGTTTCATGGTTATCTTTGTGTTAAGTGTTCCACAAGCAAATTAGCATCAGAGGATCTCACTTTGGTTGAGGTTGTAGTTTAATTAAAAATTAATTTATGTATATATTTATATATGTCAATTATATAGAACTAAAAACATATCTCTATTGCGTTGTAAGTGTAAAAGGTTAGTAAGGAAGATTGAGATTGACTTCGAAAGGTTTCAACACTGATACTGCAGGTTTATAACCTTTATATTTATTACGTCTGTTTTTTGGGCAGATGTTGAGGAGTGCGTCATCTGGTCAGGACAACAGGGATGGTCGGTCTTTGAACGACATCGGCAAGGATTATGGGAGGTAGGTAATAGTAAGGCAGTTGAACATTAGTGTTTGGTCTTTTATTTCTAGGACGTTTGCTGTCAAGGTGCCACCACTGAGAACACCAAATAGTAGATCATTAACAAAAACAAAAATGATTTATATATCCTGGATGAATGCTGTAATATCTGTTTATCCTGTGCATCTACTCTGCAGTTGAGTATCGAGAGGTGGAAGAAAAAATTACTACAAAACAAGAAGAAGATCAAGGATGCAGATGTTGTCAAACACGCACATGCCATGCGGGCTGGAATAATTGGAGTCAAGAGTGAGATACAAGATCTTGGCAAACGTCCCAACTAGGAGCATGGTGTGCAACAGACACCTGCGAAGAGGAGCATTCTAAGCAGCAGGGACTCCACTAAGCAGATTATGCAGGTAACGACGAAAACTTCAAGCACTGGTTTTGAACGTATGTGGAAGTTTTACTCGCATGTGCCTCTAATTATTTTTTGGTTTCAAGAAATAGGTGCCCACAAAGGCGCAGAGCGGGCGTTGTGACGGCCCAGCGTTTGTAGGCGGTCATAATGAAGAGGTACCGGGTAACAGAATTTCCTTTGATGCAAGCACAAGGATCATTGGCAACAAAAGCATTGGTGTTCAAGGATTCGGTACGGTTTGCACAAGCATGAAGAGCCCAACGAAAAAATCAAACATAGGAGCAATAAACTCTACCATACAGCAGCACCAGAAAGCAATACAGGTGACAGCAAATACGAACGTGAAACAACATTTAAAGCAAAATTATATTTTTTGTGAGAAATTTTTTCTTTGTTTTCGTCTGGTATATTTAAATTGTAGTATCTTGCACACGCAGGTGTACGAGCAAGGAAGCAAGTATCGCGGTAGTCCACGGATCAATGAAAACATAAGGCAAGGTCCTTTGAAAGGATCACCTGTGGCGTTCAATGTGAGGGGTCCTTCCAAAGGATCTCCAATGGCATTCAGAATCGTCAGTGAAATCACCAATGCACGAAGGTTGTTGCCAAGATTTGCTGGACAAGAGAGGCATGGGAAAACAAAGGTGACGTCGGAACTATGCTTTTTCAATTCAACACACAAACAGTTTTATGGAAGAACAGGGTAAAGTGCAAAACAGGAGTACGGTTGTCCGTCTGGTATGGCTGTACGTGCAGTTGTTCTTTTGTATAGGATGTTGTTGCGCCTCTCCGGTTGTATGGTGTAAACAGAAGCACATCTGTGCCTCTTTGTCCAGATGTGTGTAGCATGGTCACATTCATGATGCTGGGTATAATGTGAACAGTGCCTCTGGTGTACCGCTTATACTCGGTGAAGAGGCACGGGTCTGGTTTTGGTATACCAGATGAGCCCTGATGAGTCATATGAATCTTTTGTTTAGAAATTGAAAGAATGCATATGCTGCTCTAGACATCTAATTCTGTTTCGTGCCATGTGTTCAGGATTTGGCGGAGGGGATAACATATGAGGCAAAGAAATATCATAGTTCTTCATCCATTTCGAAGGAAACAGAACGTTCACAACAGCAAGTATCGTACAACGCCAGCACGGATTTCATGGTAGAAGCAGCACAGTCCCTTGGTTACACGAGTGCCGGAGAAACAGGGAGCAGCATTGCACAATGCAAAAGTGGAGAGGCAGACTCATTTATGGATTTGACCGTGCCATGCAGAAACAACGCTGCTGCGTGTGACAAACAACAAAGTAGCAGCAACTCCGCTGTAACTGGACCTATGGCTGGTGATGAAACTGATGTCGTCAGAAGTGAATGCGATCAGACGAATGAAGACACGGTAGACAGAATCATCATGGCGCCACCGACCATTGTAGAGAAAGAAATGGATGACATGTTTAAATAAGGCATATACCCAACAATTCAGGAGGTCACCGAAGCGCTCGAACCAGAGGGTGGTATGGTATTCGGATCATTGGATGAGTGCTTTTTCTTTTTCTGCAGATATGCTAGAAAGGTTGGCTTTGCTGCCAAGCGATCAACGAGCAGAAGATCAACATATGACAGCAGCTTGACAAGCAGGTGTTTTAGTGCACCAAGGAAGGGCAGAATAAAACAACTAAGAGACATGTTAAGGAGAGAAGGAGCAACTGCTTGATCCGGACAAGCTGCCTAGTCCAAATAACAGCCAAGAGGTATACAGATAGGAGGAAATGGTATCTAAAGAACGTGCGTCTAGAGCACAACCACCAGCTTCACCCATCTGATTGGATGCTGAAGTTCATGAGATTCTATAAGAAGATGACACGTCAGGAGAAATTCTTTATACAAGTGTTGCATAAGGCGAGGTCAGAACCAAGGAAGGTTATGCAGATTTTTACTGCCATGGGGAAACCGAGGTGAGAAATTATGTTCGACACGATTGACATAAGCAACATTGCATGCCGGGACAGGGCTGGAGAGCGCAGCACTGATACCGCAGACACCATGAAACTATTTGCCGATATCCAGAGGCAGAGGCCGGGATTCCACCATGTGGAAGAGACAGAGAACAATATAGTGCGCAGCCTGTTCTGGACAGACTCCTTGTGTAAGATGAATTATGAGCTATGTGGAGATTTCGTGTCTTTTAACATGACATTCTCTACGAATATATATGGCTTGCCATTTGCACCAATTATAGGTGTCGACAACCATGGGTCGACCGTCCTGTTTGGAGTAGGTCTTTTGAAGGATGAGAAAATAGGGTCATTCAAGTGGCTCCTAAGCATGTTTGTCGAGGCAATGGGAGGTAAAGAGCTGAAATACATAATAACAGACCAGGACCAGGCGATGAAGACTGCAATAAAGGAAGCTCTTCCGAGAATGAGGCACAGGTTCTGTTGGTGGCATATTAGGAAGAACCTGAAGGAAAATAATGCAGTAGTGTTTGCGCAGCACCCAGGGATGTCTGATGATTTATTTCAAATCGTTAAAAACTCACTAGATCAAGACTAGTTTGAGCGTGCCTGGAAAGCAGCAATTTCTGTGCACAAGGCGGAAGGCAACGAACACCTGAACATGCTACGGGAACTCCGAAATTTCTGGGTGCCGGACTACTTCAAGGACTGCTTCTATCCTTTCTCGTCAAGAACCACTCGCAGTGAGAGCACGAATTCGATGTGGAAGAATTACATCGACCACAAGGACATAATAAAAAGGTTTGTCGATGGTCATCACATGATTCCACAAAATTGCCTCGCCACGCTCGATAATAAAAGACACCAAACAGAAGAGAAGGCACCATCACTAGAGACAGGTTTTCTGATTGAAAGACAAGCAAGTCAAGTATACATGAATGAAATTTTCAGGAAATTCTAGCTGGAGCTACGGAGCCGGACTTACTTCAAGTGCTCTGACCTGGCAAAGGGGAGGCAGTATTTTTTTTAAAGATTACTAAGCCCGGAGAAAAAGTGTGGAAACCATATCCGGGCGAGGAATTTGACAGGTCTGAGTTCAAGGTAGATGTGGATGAACAAAAAGAAATATACAGTTGCAGCTGCAAGAAAATGAGTAGGGATGGCATTCAGTGCTGCCATGTGCTTAAGGTGATGGACCAAACATGCATGGTCGATCAACTTCCAAAATCCTTTGTCATCCCCAGATGGACCAGGAATCTATCAGAGAGTCTGAAAGTTCTGTCTACAAGTCAAGGTAATAGCATGACCATACAAGACGATGAAACTATGAGATTCAGCCTCGCTTACGCTAAGTTGTCGAATATCTGTTCAAATGCTTGCAGAAAAGAGAAGGCGTACTGTGTACTCCGTGAGTGTACGGTAGATATGAAAATAAAAGTCATGGCGGCACTTGTCGAGGAACTAGACACATGCATTCTTGCCGAACTCTCAAGAACCCTCCCATGAGTGGCTCAAAGGGCACGAAAAAAGGAGATCGAATCAAAGCTAGTTCTGAGAAGAAAGGAAAAGGCAACAAAGCCGCATCCAAGTGCGTCCATTGTAGAGTAAAGGGTCACAGGAAAACAAACTACCCGGATAACCCAGAAGTCCAGGAGAGGATGAGGATTGAAGAGGAGAAGAGGAAATCGCAGTAGGAGAAGAGGGCAAGGTCAATGAAATGGCCGACAACATCGACAACAACAATGAGGACATCAAACGGCTCAGGACAATGCACTGCAAGCCCAGGAGGAAGACGTCAAACGTCAGCAACTCCAATGACCCCACTGACAGCAGGGAGCATTTACCAAAGTCTTGCATCTACGCGAGAATCGAACATCACACAAGCAGGCACACTGAATGCGTCGAGGGAAGCTCGGGACAAGGCATGGAATCTGCGCGGTCCATTTCCAGAAAGGAAAGGTCTGAGTGGACATTTTTTGGTACCGGAGAACAGTATGAATAGAAAAATTAAAAGGTAATAATGCAGCTTAAATAGGATGTAAGAAAAACAGTGATGACCGCAATCTTTCGCTTTGTTTTTATGTATGAATATTAATTTTACAGGTAAATAGGTTGAATAGCTACGCATAAGGGTGGGGTTGCACAAGGGTCAAGAGGGAAGAATGGATCGCTGAACATTCAAAAACAAGGCCGCACGTGGAGCGATGAAATAGCAAGCGATCGGTGGGGAGGGCGGGCGGGTGTCGATTGTTTATCTTCTTCTGTTGTGGTTATAAGAACAGCTTGTAAGTTAATTTGCTGCAGTTATAGAAACAAATGAAATTTAAATAAGAACGCCTTTTGCTTCTTTATGTATTTTTTACTCGACGGAGAAAAATATCAGAAGCACATGTTTCCTTGTTATTTTCCGCAGCCGCGTCGGTTTTTGAACGTGGATGTTGTAAGCATACAAGCATGCTTCTCTGCTGCATGACGGAGAGATAAAAATAACCTAAGGGCACAGGCAGCCACGGCCATGCCACCGGTGAGTGTTCAACCGTGACTCTCACGGTTGCATGGTCACGCCTGCCGTTATGGAATGGAAAAAAATTTAAGCACCGAATCTGGGTCGTGTTTCTGGGGCTGCATAACCATGGCTTTCATGGTAACGGTGCCTCGCCTGTTCTCATGCATGTTCTTCTGTTATGAATGCATGTCTGTAAGTAATTCAAATAACCGTGCTTGTGATGCGTGTCCTACCGTGCCTCGTGTGCCTTCACGCTGTGCTTCTGTCATGCAAAGATTTCAAACAGAACGGGTCATGGTTGTGTTTGTTTTTCTGCTTCACAAATGGATATAGTGCCTGGCAGTAGGTTCACGGTGTTTGCTGTGAGAGAATCACGTCTTTACATGCTACTAAAGCACGTGGAATCATGGTCGTGCCTGTGCGGCATGTAGAACAGTGCGTTACAATGCCGAAGGCAGGACCGTGTGTCTCGTTCTTGAAAAGTCGTGCTTCTGGCATCACCTCACTCACTTGGTTTTGTCCGCGTTTTAGTAGAATCACTGTTAGCTGAAGTATTTTACAATACAGGGGCGGTCGTGCCTCTTGTACCTGTAAGACTGTGTGTTTGTTATCACTGCACGGCACTTCCTCTGTGTATGTCCGTGACCCTGTAGTGAATGTTTGGGTGGAAACATGTTGCACAGCCTAGAACATAGCGTCCCGTAGAACCACGACATTGCTATTTCTGCAAATCGAGACGTGCTTGTGCTTTTTTTAAAGCGTTCTTGTGCTTCACTGTGAAACAATGAAATGCAGAAAGCCACGAACGTCCACGCCTTTTATATCGAAATAATATACGTAACATCAAGAAAGATGTGTGACGCAACTCAATACGGAACTATGTCCGTAGGGAGTTATTGTCCGTGCTTTTATATACAAGGAAATGAGATTTTAAAAACAGCGTCCCTCACATAGACCATTGCGTGCCTCTATGGGCTAAACGCCCGTGCGTCTCCATCTGATAGAGTCACAGGCTAGCGTGACTCTATGTAATACCACCGACCATGCCTTTGAGCGCTTCATGCCCGTGCCTGTGACCCGAAACACTTAAACAAAGAAAGTCAGGAATGTCCACACCTTCATGTGTGCACAAGACATGACTCTAGTTGGTACAAAGAACCTTGGCTGCAGATACTTCACGCCCGTGCTTTTAAAAACATCGCCTCTCGAATTGGTCATTATGTTAATGTTCACATCTGTACCCATAAACTTGACCCAGGAAACCAAAACAGGTTTGTTATCAAAGTTACTGACTACGAGGTGACACAAGAGAAAATAAGAAACTTTTAGTCCAGTGCTTAATTGCTTCAGATACAGCGATCAGGGTCGCTGGGCGCGAAGTTCCTTGATCTCTTTTGTCATAACGTATGTCTCAAGCGTGAGCTTGTCATACTCAAGTTTGAACTTTGCCTTCGTCTTCTCATCCAGAAGATCGTACAACCTCGTGGATATCTCCACGATATTCAAGAGGTGAGCTTCTGTAGCCTCCCACTGGTTCTTCACCTGGACAAAAGAGAAGGTGTCAGATTGATGGCAGGACGCACTATCATCAACTTAGGATGAAGTTCACCACAATGATCCACGTTTCACAACTAATCCGGGTAGCCGAAAAAATAAAAAACGAGTGAAACGGAAGCAGAGTAAACTTACAGACGAGGAAGCCTGGCCAGCCGAGATCTCCTCCTGCGTCAGGACACGGCTCTCTGGAGTAGTGTCATCCTACACAGCCATGGCGAAGAGTGTCAGGGTAGAGAACAATAAGAGGAGTGGATGGGCTGGAGGCAGATAAAAGGATGAAGGGGATGTGTCTAGGGTTTTGAGATTCCGTCTGGCTTATTCACGTTTCACAACTAAATCAAGTAGCCGAAGGAAAGAAAAATGGAAAGAAGCAGAAGCAGAGTGAACTTACAGATGAGGAACCCTCGCCAGCCTTGATCCCCTCCAGTGTCTGGGCACGGGGTTCCGCAGTAGTGTCCTCCTGCGCAGCCATGGCGGAGAGGGTCAGAGGGGGGAAGAGGGTGTGGCTAGGGTTTAGACACCCCGTCCTGCTTAAATAGCCAGAGCCTTGCCTCGGGCAACGAGCCAGAGCGGCGTCATCGGAGGAGACGCCCTTCGGACCCTTGGGTTTCCAGAGCAGTGCCACGTAGCGTTCACACTCGAATACGAGGAGACACCCATCGAAACGTTGGGTTTCCGCAATTAACGCACTTACGCGACTCCACGTAAAACACAAGCATGCCTCCCTGAGCATCTTGACCGTGCCACTCCTGGTGATAGATCAACGGATGCATTTGGAGCACAAAGAGACACGAAGGTGATCTCTGACCTGAAGCACTGACAAACTTGACGGTTCAGCGACAGTTCGTGCATTTGAGTTAAAATCTTACAACGAAAACAATTGTAACACGGACAGTCGCCCGATTCTATTAGGTTTCTGTAATAATCACACAATCGTGACTCCGGGTAAGAATAAACCATGCCTCTTCCGTGCCTCTCCACCGACTCATTCTGAATACAATTAGAAAACCTCTGTGCGTGACTCTATGTATTAGAAAACCTTTGAGGACTGTATGCCCGTGCTTGTGACCCTTGACACTGAAACACAGATAGCCATGAACATCGACGCCCTTTTCGAATAATATACTATGGACTTCACGTCCGTGCTTTTAAATACAAGGAAATAAGCTTTTAAAAACAGGGTCTCTCATATAGGCCATTTCGTGCCTCACAGAGTAAACGCCCGTGGCTGTGCGTAAGACAAAGGTTAGCGTGACTCTATGTAATACCATCAACCATGCCTTTGCACGCTTCATGCCCGTGCCTATGATAATTGTGACCCCGCGTAAAACGCAAGCACGCCTCTCTGGGCCTCCATACCGTGCCTCTCCTGGTGTTAGAGTCAGCGGAATCATTTGGAACACAAAGAGACACGAACGTAGACACGAACTGTTCTACATGCCTGTGTGGCATGTAGAACAGTGGGTCACAATGCCGAAGGCAGAACCGTGTGTCTGGTACGTGACAAGCCATGCCTCTACCACGCTTCATTGCTTTTGTCCTTGAGCGTTTCAGCAGAATCATCTGCAAAGCAGAGGCACGGCCTTGAATCTTCTATTGACTTAAATGTGAACATGCCCGTGGAAAATTTTGCTGCTCGCAGAGGCAAGATGACTATAGAATCGTGCTTCTGGCGTCAAACAGATTCTTCTATTGAATGTGTGACGTAAATAATTAAAACTCGGACGGGCACGCTCGTGCCTGGTCTGCGTCTTCACCTGTGCATCTCGTACCTTCAAAGCCGTGGCTCTATTTAATGTTTCAAGCAGCCACCTACCTTTTACTTGTTACGAGTAGTAATTAACCCAGACTCTCCCGTCAAAAGAAAAAAAAGAGGTAATTAATCTAGACCCCTCCGCTCCCTGTCGTGGGTATTTAAGTCGTTTCGTGGATTGACAGGCTATAATCCATTTCTCCAGATCCACCTCAGCGAGCACTGGTCGTGGGTGGCGCCACCCTAGCAACGAAGGTGGAGATGGAAAGCGCTGCTTGTAGCATCAAGAGGTCGAGAGTGGCGCCACCGGCGCCGCCGCCTTCTGGTGGTGTGCTGGTCGTCGGAGGGGATGGAAGCGGCGACCGTGCTCCCTGTCGATCCGAGGAGGAAGAAGAGGGATGTCGTGCGGACTACATCAGCGATCTCGCTGGCGGCGTCCTAGGTGAGATCATCTCTCGTCTTCCCATCAAGGATGGCATCCGTACTTGAATCCTTGCACGTCGCTGGCATCCTTTGTGGCCCATCGCTCCTCTGAATCTCGACTTCCGCGAGATCTCTGTCTCTCGTCTTTTTAACGATGGAGAAAAAGTTCATATCGAGATCATATCTCATCTATCCGCCTTCACCAAGGAGCGGGTTCGCAAATGCTATTCCGCAATGCGACTCTATCGAAATCTTGTTGTCAGTCTTCCGGAATCCATTCTGTCCGGCCATGCTGGCTCGGTTAGCCGCCTCTCTATTCCGGCGTGCTACCTACAGTGCAGGCCCTCCACCGTTGATGCCTGGCTCCGATCCTAGAAGTTGAAAAATATCCAGGTTCTTGGGTTCTACTACCTCTTCCCAGAATTTCTGACGCAAGAGGTAACTCTATTGGATCTATGCACTTCAACTACGCCCTCGGCACCGGAGTCCGTGTTTCGGTTTTCCTCCTCTCTCCACACCCTCGGCTTTGCTCTTTGCCAAATACCAGACAATTACGTAGGGACGCTTAAGCTACCACTGGTGAAAAGACTCTCGCTTGTGGAGGTTGATATATCAGACGCGTCGCTGCAAAGCATAATCCACTCTAGTTGCCCTGCACTTGAGTCTCTCCCGCTTGTTTGCAATAGAGGAGGTCGTTGCGTCACAATAAACTCGTCTAACCTTGTAAGCATTGGCATTTGTTGTCCACACGGAGAACTCATTGTTGAGGGTGCCCCTTCGCTTCAACGGTTGACTGTTGATTGTCTGGTTGACGACTGTTCGATAACCGTTGTCTCTGCACCTAAACTGGAGACGTTGGGTGAATTCGTGTTTGTGTCTCCCTCAAAGTGTCTTGAGGTACTGACTTTCCTTAATACTGGAACAGAGCTGTACTTGTTCCGATGTTTGTTCTATTAATTTGATGGTCTATGTTCTATTCTTCATGCAGAGTCAGGACTTGGAGGTAACCGATGTCCCTGCGTATGAACCGTATCCATGTCGTCTCACGTGTCTTGAGGTATTGAGTTTTTATGATACTTCCAGCTTAACTTTATTTGTGAGGAAACAAGTTTTATTTCATCCAGCATTTATGCTATTAGTTTTGTGACCCATCTTCTGTTAATTTTCATCAAGGGTTTGAAGACAGTCAGTCTAACCACAATGCATCAAACTGTCAAGACCTTGCTTATCTACATGTATTATAAGGTGGACACCGTCGTTGAAGTGCTGCGGTGCTTTCCAAAACTGGAGAACTTGTTTGTCGAGGTGATGATCTTCATAAATGTGCATACTGTAGTACTCGTTCCATTTCAAAATTCTTGTCTTAATTTTGACTGGAATTGATGCACCCATAACTACACATGATTTATTGTTGGATACATCCATATATAGACAAGTGTATGTCTAACTTCTTGTTACGGAGGTTGTAGAACTAATTGTTTCATTTTGTTTTTTATGGTATGTATCTCTTTTTATAGACGCTAAGTATTTTCAACCTATCATTTATATTTTTGGGATCGTTGATTTGCCATGGTGAAAAAAACAAATGGCGTCGTAAGTACCAGCAGTTTCTCAAACATCACGATGTTTGTCTGAAGACAGTATCGCTGGAAGATTATGTTCGCTCTGGGAGTTACGCTGAATTTGCGATGTTCTTTGTTCTTAGTGCAAAGGATCTGGAGACCATGACCATTAAGTTTACCTCCCCTCCCGCAGAGTTCACGGGAGTATTTTACGAAAAGCAACAAAGGGTTCTGGAGTGGCATAGAAGGGCTTCTAAACGTGCACGTCTTAGATTATCATCAAGTTGCAGCCACGCGCGTCCGCATTTAAGAAGAGGAGTGTTGAATACCTGGATTTGACGGTTCCGTTCAGGTGTGGATGCTGAAATCAGGCTTGTGTTAGTTGTCCAGGTGTATGGAGTTATTTGTTGTTGCGTTCTTTTGAGCTTGGGTTTTATGTAAACTTTATCTGACAACCGTTGTAGTCTTTGCACCGTGTGTAGGCTTGTCTGTTTTTGTGTTGCGTGCAGTCATGAAGGAAATGTGTGGTTTTGCGGCTTTGTACGGGCCGAAGGACCATAAAATGTTGTGGCACCAAGGTTAAGAGACATAAAGTAGATTTAATGTTTCAGTGGAGAGATGCGCGCTGCATGTGTAACCGTGCTGTGTTGTATGTACGACGGTGCCTGTCTTATATATGTACCTGTCATGCACACAATGCATGCACAACCGTGCGTGTGTTGCAGGTAGAGTGGTGCTTCTCGGATGTACCTGCCATACACACTGAGGAGCTGCAGTTGAGCCTTGCACTGATGGAGCTGCATTTGAGCCGCTACACTGTTTCTGGTCCTTGTACTGTGGTTATAAAAAAACGGCTTGTAAGTTTATTTGGTGCAATTGTAGAAACAAAGCAAATGTAAGCATAACAGATTTTGCTTGTTTAGGTATTTTTATTACTCAGCTGGGAAAATATTATAAGAGTGATAGGTTTGTTTGTAAATGTTTGCAGTCCTTTCTTTATGTAGTTGGATGGTGTAACAATACAACCATGCGTCTTTGCTGCGACACAGGAGAGATGAAAAGAGTTGAAAGCATAGACAACCACCACAACGGTGAACCAAACCTGTTTTGCAGGGCGTTACGTAGTGCTTCTGGTGACCGCACAACCGAGTTTCTACTCAAGAGGCCACACCGAAATGTGTCTCAAGGATTCTAGTCGTGACACTGCAGACTCACAACCATGCTTTTGACCTTGTCCTGGCATCGTGATGTTTGTTCTCTGCTTGAATAACGTGCTTCCACAGCCACCCTACTGTGTGTGTAGCAAAGGAGCAACGCCAGGTGATAAAGTGCTTTTTCTACTACTAAAAGTGTGTCCCTCGTTGCATGACTTCCATGCGTTTGAAAGTGGCTCTTTGGTACAGAACCGTGGTTGCAGAGAGTTCTTGCCCGTGCTTTTAAGGACAGTGTCTCTCGGATTGGTCATTCATTGCCTCACAAAGTAAACAGTGAGGGTTCACATCTGAATCCAATTCTGTTATGTTTCTGTAGTAAACGCATGAACGTGACTCTGCCTAATACTCAAGTATGCCTCCATGGGCTTCTCGTCCATGCCTCTCCGTCTAAACGAGTCGACGAAATCATTCGGAAAACAGACACAAGCGAACATGACTCTATATAATACCACAGGATGCCTTTGTGGATTTGATGCCCGTGTCTACGACCCTTATCACTGAAATACAGAAAGTCACAAACACACATAACTGTGGCTGCAGACACTTCAAGCCCGTTTAGCTAATGAAATGTACGGTTTGCACAATAAATGAATGAACATGACTCTGCCTAATACTAAAGTATGCCTCCATGGGCTTCTCGTCGTGCCTCTTCCAGATATAGTGAACACTGGTCGTAGGCGGCGCCACCGCAGCAATGGAGGTGAAGATGGAATGCGCTGCTCGTCGTGTGCTGCCAAAAGGTCCAAAGTGTCTCCACTAGCGACGCCGCCTTCTCGTGGTGTGCTTGTCGTCGGAGTGGAAGGAAGCGACGACCGTTCTTCCTCTTGATCCGTGAGCATGACTCCATGTAATGCCACCGATCATGCCTTTGAGCGTTTTATGCCCGTGCTTGTGACCCTTAACACTGAAACACAGATAGCCATGATGTCCACGCCTTTATCGAACAATATACGTAACATCAAGAAAGAAGCATGATGCAGCACAATAAGGAACCATGTCCATAGGGAGTTCACGTCCGTTCTTTTAAATCAAAGGAAAAAAACTTTTAAAAACAGGCTATCTCACATAGGTCATTCCGTGCCTCACAGAATAAACGCAATGACCATGCCTTTGAGCGTTTTATGCCCGTGCCTGTGACCCGAAACACCAAAACAAAGAAAGGCATGAACGTCCACGCCTTCGTGAGTGCACAAGACATGACCGTAGCTAGTACAAAGAACCTTGGCTGCAAAGACTTCACGTCCGTGTTATTAAAAACAACGTCTCTTGAATGGGCCATTACGTTAATGTTCACATCTGTACCCATAAACTTGGAATGAACGTGACCCAGGAAAGCAAAACTATCAAAGTTACTGACGACACGAGGTAACGCAAGACAAAATAAGAAACTTTGAGTGCACTGCTTAGTAGCTTCAGATACGACGATCAGGGTCGCTGCTGTCTACTTAGTCCGGCGAGACTTCTTTTTTGGTTGCTCGGTGCGAAGTTCCTGTATCTGTTTTTTCATAACGTATGATTCCAGCTTCAGCTGGTCGCGCTGAAGGACGAGCTGTGCTTTCTCATCCATAAGACGTGCAATGGTGGCTTTGTTCTCCTCGTCCAACTTCGTGGCTCTCTCCAGGAGATCCTCGAGCATGTTCTGCACATGGACAAAGCAGAAGGTGTCAGATTGATGGCAGGACGCACCCTCATCAACTTTGGAGGAAGCTCGCCACAATAATCCACATTTCACAACTAAATCAAGTAGCGGATAGAAAGAAAAAATGGATGAAGCCGAAGCAGAGAGAACTTATAGATGAGATAGCCTCGACAGCCAAGATCTGCTGAGTAGTGTCATCCTGCACAGCCATGGCGGAGAGTGTCAGGATAGAGAACAGCAAGAGGAGTGGATGGCCTGTAGGTGGACAAAAAGGAGGAAGGGGATGTGGCCAGGGTTTTGAGATTCCGTCTGGCTTATTCACGTTTCACAACTAAATCAAGTAGCTGACGGAAAGGAAGAATGAATGAAGCGGAAGCAGAGTGAACTTACAGATGAGGAACGCTTGCCATCCTTGATCTCATCTAGTGTCTGGACAAGGGGTTCCGCAGTAGTCTCCTCCTAGCCAGCCATGGCGGAGAGGGTCAGGATAGAGAGCAGCAAGAGGAATGGATGGCCCGGCGGCGGGCAGAGGGGGGAAGAGTGTGTGGCTAGGGTTTTGAGACTCCGTCCGGCTTAAATAGCCGGAGCTGGCCTCAGGCGACGAGCCAGAGTAGCATCACGGGAGGAGACGCTCGTCGAACCCTTGGGTTCCGGAGCGGGGCCACGTGTCGTTCACACCAGAATAGGAGGAGACGCTCGTCGAAACGTTGGGTTTCCGCAATCAATACACGAACGTGGCTCCGCATAAAACACAAGCATGCCTCCCCCGGCATCCGGACCGTGCCTCTCCTGGTGGCACAAATAGACACGAAGGTGACTCTGGATAATTACAGTTCATGCGTTTGTGGGCTTGACAACCATGCATGTGACCTGAAACAATGACACACAGAAAGTCTTCTTCATGCGTAAAGGACCGTGACGCTACTAAACATATAAAGTTGCCTTCGTGCATTTGAGTTAAAATCTTACAACGAAAACAATTGTAACAACGAAAGTCGCCCGATTCTATTAGGTTTCCGTAATAAACGCACAAACATGACTCCGCGTAAGAACAAACCATGCCTCCGTGGACTTGACGTATGTGCCTCTCCAACTGACCGGGTCCATCGACTCATTTGGAGTACAATTAGAAAACCTCTGTGTGTGACTCTATATAATTAGAAATCCTTTGAGGGTTGTATGCCCGTGCTTGTGACCCTTGACACTGAAACATAGATAGTCATGAACAACGACGCCTCTATCAAGAAAGAAGCGTAACACAACTCAGTACGGAACTGTGTCTGTATGGACTTCATGTCTGTGCTTTTAAATACAAGGAAATAAGCTTTTAAAATCAGTGTCTCTCATATAGGCAATTCTGTGCTTCACAGAGTAGACACCCATGGTTGTGCATAAGACAAAGGTTCAATTCCGTGGGCTAGACGCCCTTGCATCTCCGTCTGATCGAGTCTCACAGGAGAGCATGACTCTGTGTAATACCATCGACCATGCACAATAAACGCATGATTGTGACCCCGCCTAATACTAAAGTATGCATCCATGGGCTGCTCATCCGTGCTTCTCCGTCTGAACGAGTCGACGGAATCATTCAGAACACAAACACAAGTGAACATGACTCTATTTAATACCACACTATGCCTTTGTGGATTTGATGCCCGTGGCTGTGACCCTAATGACTGAACCACTGAAACACAGAGAGTGCAAGCTCGTGCTTTTAAAAAACGCGCAACAGCGATGACATCTGCAATTATGTCCCTGCACTATGCCTAACCATACCTCATGTGCATAATCGTGCTTGCGATGCGTGTCCAACCGTACTTCATGTGCCTTCACATGGTGCTTCTGTGATGCAAAGATTTCAAACACAACGGGTCACGGTTGTGTTTGCGTTTCTGTTTTACAAATGGATATAGTGCCTGGCAGTAGGTTCACGGCGTTTCCTGTGAAAGAATTACGTCTTTACGTGCTACTGAAGCATGTGGAATCACGAGCGTGCCTGTGTGGCATGTAGAACAGTGCGCGTCGTATCACTTCACGACTGTTGTGTGGTTCATGGAAAACCGTGTGTTTGCCATGGTCGTGCATGTGTGACAGGTAGAACAGTGCGTCTCGAATCACTTTTCTACGAAGGCATGATCGTCTGTGTGTTTGCTGACAAGCCGTGGTTCACTGAATCATTCGGAACACAAACACAAGCACAAGCGAACATGACTCTATATAATACCACACGATGCCTTTGCGGATTTGACGCCCGTGCCTGTGACCCTTATCACTGAAGCACAGAAAGTCACAAATGTACATAGCCGTGGTTGCAGAGACTTGAAGCCCTTTTAGCTAATGAAATGTATGGCATGAGCAAAAGACTGTTTAGCCATAGACCGAAATACCGAGTTTGTTGTTGGCAAGGTTACAGATTGAGCAAAAAGGTACGGGCATTGTTTCACCAGACCTACGTAAATTCCAAACCAGAAAGTGGCGGAAACATCTCACTCTGGCACTGTTTTCAGCACTTACAAGTGAATGGATCCTTGAAATCCAGGTGCTCAACGCATGCGTGCCTTAGATCCAAGTTCCCGTGGTTGCAACTTGGCGACAACCTAAGGCAAGCATGTTTAGAAGCCTTTTTGTCCCACTGAAGCACGTCTTGTTGCTGTTTGTAGAATTCTTCCGTGAAGTCTTCCTGAAGAAGAAACTTGATCCTCATAGTATGCAACCGTGCTCCGTTGAGAATAAAGAATGTCGCAAATCAAATGCTTTTCTCGCATTGAACATAGCTTTCCAGCGTCAGTGACTTCAAACGAATGTCATGATGGTGCTTGCAAGAACAGTCGTTTGCAAGACTTTCTTCATTAGAGGCTATTTCCTGAATAAACATGAAGATTTGAAATGGTTAAGCTCCATAAAGAGTGATTCTGCTAGGAGAGCAAGTGAAGGAATGATTCTATAACCTCTATTATAATAAAAGATTTTTTTAGTTTTGTCCTAATACTGGTCCATCACTATATACAGCTTTGTCCATTACATAGAAATGTAAGTGACATTTTTTTGTTGAATGGAGTTCTACACCATGCATGGTATGTGTTTTACAATTTGTGTGAGAAGCATCACCTCGATATACAAGTTCTCCAAGCTTCGGAAGTGTTCCACCAAGGAAAAGACTGTGTGCAGGTCATAATCCATGCTGATAGACAACGTCTTGATAGAATGAACCACTGTGGATGTGCTGACTATTGGCAAACACTTCATGTAGAATAAAACATAATATTAGTAGAGTAAAGGTTGAATTGCATGGAACTTGTTTGTACCAATGAATGGAGGTGAAAGTATTGTTCAAAGTCAGTACCTGAATAATTATACAGTCATTTGTGACGCCGGATTCACAGAAAATATTAGATAATTTGCCCATGACCTGCAGTTTAGGTGCAGAGGTGATAACTATCCGCAACTTCTTGCTATCACCATCACAAAGCAACCGTTGAAGTGACGAGGCATCTTCTATAACAATTTTCCCATAGTAACTAGAAATGCCGATGCTTATAAGGTTAGGTGAGTTTATTCTGATGCAATGGTGCCTGACTATCCAAACAAGCAGCAAAGACTCAAGTGTAGGAGAAGTAGAGTTGATGATGCTTTGTAATGAGATGTCTGATACATCAACATCTACTAGCGAGAGTCTCCTGAGCAGTGGTAGTTTAAGCACCCGTACATAATTGTCTGGTAACTTGCAAAGAGCAAAGGCGATGGTTTGAAGAAAGGAGGAAAGCTGAGGGTTTAATGCTGGTGGTGATGGCATGAGCGAAGGGCATGAGAATGGCCCTTTGTCATGTTGTCTCAAGCATGGTAGGAACAGGTAGTAAAATTCGAGCACCTGGAGATTGTTCAGTCTTGGGGATTGAAGCCAGTCGTCGACTGTGGAGTGCCTGCAGTGGAGGTAGGATGCCAGAATGCAAACGCGGCGACTTGTGCTCTGATGACCAGAGAGGATGGCCTCTGGAAGATATGAATCATCATACGAATTATCTTCACCGACATGTTCTCCTCTAAAAAAGTTCCAATGTATGTTACACGAACGAGTTCCTCCGATTTGACGGAGTTTGCGGTGACCAACTTGAAATGTACTTTATCTAGAGGGTTAAAAAGACGTGGGACAGGGATCTCACGGCAGTCCAGATTCGGAGGAGCAGTGCGCTAAACAGGGCGCCACCGACATGCGAGGATTTGAGTGCGAACGCCTTCCTTAGTGGACAGATGGGAGATGATCTCACCGAGGACACCGTCTGGGAGGTTGCCGATGCGGTCCGGACCAGACTGCTCTTCTTGATCCTCGGATCCAGTAGGCGCAAACTCGCTGCTTCCAGCCACTACCACCAAACCACCAGAGGAAGGCGTCGCCGGTGGCGCAAGCCTCGCCCTCTTGGTGCTCGGGGCACCGGAGTTGACCTCCATCTCCGTCTCCATTGCAGGGATCGCGCGGCCTGCGAGCGCCGCTTTATGTGGCGTGGATCTGGACCGAACAAGAAAGAGAGTGTGGCTAGGGTTTCGAGACGCCGCCTGCCCGCCTTAAATAGCCAGAGCCTGGCCTCGGGTGACAAGCCAGACCGGCGTCACCGGAGGAGACATCCGTCGGACCCTTGGGTTTCCGTAGCGGCGCCATGTGGCATTCACACCCGAATACGTGGAGACGCCCGTTGAAACGTTTGGTTTCTGCAATCAACGCATGAATGTGGCTCCGCGTAAAACACAAGCATGCTTCCATCGGCATCCCGACCGTGCATGTCCTGATAATATAGTCGCCCGATTCTATTAGGTTTCCGTAATAAACGCACAAACGTGACTCCAGGTAGGAACAAACCATGCCTCCGTGGGCTGGACGTCCGTGCCTCTCCTTTTGACCAAGTCCACAGACTCATTTGGAACAGAATCAGAAAACCTTTGTGCGTGACTCTATATAATAGCACACCATGCCTTTGAGGGTTGTATGCCTGTGCTTGTGACCCTTGACACTGAAACACACATAGCCACGAACGTCGACGCCTTTATCAAGAAAGAAGCGTGACGCAACTCGGTACGGAACCGTGTCTGTATGGACTTCACGTATGTGCTTTTAAATACAAGGAAATAAGCTTTTAAAATCAGAGTCTCTCATATAGGTAATTCCGTGCCTCACAGAGTAAACGCCCGTGGTTGTGCGTAAGACAAAGGTTCAGTTCCGTGGGTTAGACGCCCGTGCATCTTCATCTGGTCGAGTCTCACAGGAGAGCATGACTCTATGTAATACAATCGACCATGTGAAATAAACGCATGATTGTGACCCTGCCTAATACTAAAGTATGCCTCCATGGGCTTCTCGTCCGTGCCTCTCCGTCTGAACGAGTCGTCTGAATCATTCGGAACACAAACACAACCAAACATGACTCTATATAATACCACACGATGCCTTTGTGGATTTGACGCCTGTGCCTGTGACCCTAATGACTGAAACACACAGAGTCACAAACCTACATAACCGTGGCTGTAGAGAGTGCTAGCCCATGCCTTCGTGGGCGTCACGTGCGTGCCTCTCTTTCCTGCTGAGTCCATCGTGCTTCCGGCGTCGAACAGATTCTTCTAGTCAATGTGTGCCGTAAATAATTAAAGCACTGAGGGGCACGCCCGTGCCTGGTCTGCGTGTGCAACAGTGCATTTCGTACCTTGAAAGCCGTGGTTCTATTTAATGTTTCAAGCACCCATCTACCATTGACTTGCTACGAGGATTAATCTGGAAAAAGTTAAGTAATTAATCTGGACCCCTCCGCTCCCCGTCATGGGTATTTAAGTCGTTTCGTGGATTGACAGGCTAGTCCATTTCTCCAGATCCACCATCTGTCCAGATCCACGCCACATATAGCGGCGCTTGTAGGCGGGGGGATCCCTACAATGGAGACGGAGATGGAGGTCAACTCCGGTGCCCCGAGCACCAAGAGGGCGAAGCTCGTGCCACCGGCGACACCTTCCTCTGGTGGTTTGGCGGTAGTGGCTGGAAGTGGCAAGGGTGCGCCTACTAGATCCGAGGATCAAGAAGAGCAGTCTGGTCTGGACCGCATCAGCGACCTCCCGGATGGTGTCCTCGGTGAGATCATCTCCCGTCTATCCACTAAGGAAGGTGTTCGCACTCAAATCCTTGCATGTCGGTGGCGCCCTGTTTGGCGCACCGCTCCTCTCAATCTCGACTGCAGCGAGATCCCTATCGGTCATCTTTTTAAGCCCCTAGAAACAGTTCATATCAACGTATTGTCCATGCTCCCCAGTAAGGATGTCATTCGCATTAGATATTTTGGAACTCGGTGTAGTTTTCAACCTGACGTTGATGGTTCGTGCCTTCCGGAAGCCATCCTCTCCGGTCATGGGGGCACATTTCATCGTCTCTGCATTCCAGCGTGCTACCTCCACTGCAGACCCTCTATAGTTGATGCCTGGCTTCGATCCCGAAGACTAAAGAATCTCTAGGTTCTCGAGTTCTATTACATCTTCCCACATTTTGTGGGAAAAACCATCACACAACCACACGAAATATCTTCGTCTGCGCCCTCACCACCGACTTCCAAGCTGTTGTTTTCCTCCTCACTGCACACCGTCACATTTTCTCTTTGCCAGATACCTGATAAGTATGCACGATCATTTAAACTTCCACTCCTCAAGAGGCTTTCGTTTTTGGAAGTTGATATATCAAACGTCTCACTGCAAAGCATAATCAACCATGGTTGCCATGCCCTCGAGTGGCTCCTGCTTGTTTGCAATAACTTGGACCACTGCGTCAGAATAAACTCAGACAAAGTTGAAGTCATCTGTATCCTTTGTGAGAATGGTGAACTCGTTGTTGAGGATGCGCCCTCACTTAAAAGATTGATTCACGATATTCAGAGCTGGCACTTGCAGATAACTGTCTTTTCTGCACCTAAACTTGAGTGTCTGGGTAATTTCTATGAAGGATTTCCTGAATCCAAGATTGTTTTTGGCTATACAGTTATCGAGGTACTCACCTTTTGCACTATGGTCTTTACTCGCATTCGTTGCAGTGCCGAAGTTTCATGTCATGTGACCTTTTATCCAGCTAATTTTATGATATGTGGTTAACGCAGGCTTTGTCTATACTCAGCCTATCAATGGCAGTTCAATCTGTGAAGACCCTTCTTATCCACATGTCATTAAATCTGAATAAGGTTGTTGCCTTGATGCCATGCTTTCCTAGCCTAGAGAACCTATTTATCGAGGTAACGATTTCCAGGAACATTGAAAGCACATACAATGCATAGCGTACTATATTGGAGGCCTCTATCTCCCTTTGTAGTCCTCGAGTATTCTCACTCTTCATGCATTTTCAGGGAGGAGTATGCCGCGAGAAAGGTGTAACAAATAAGTGGCGCCACAAGCACCGGGTGTTTCTCAAATAGCATGACATTCATATGAAGACAGTAACGCTGGAAAAATATGTACACTACAACAAAAACATTGAATTTGCAACGTTCTTTGTTCGGAACGCAAAGGAGTTAGAGACTATGAGGCTTAAGTTTCTCTCCCCCCCAGACAACATCACTGAAGGATTTTATGAACATCAAGAAGAGGTGCTTAAATGGGGCAACAAGGCTTCTAGACGTGCTCGTCTTATATTGTCAGGGTATTGTAGGCATATGAACTTGGATTTAAAAGTACACATCTGGACAAACCAGTGTCCAATCATGGATTTGCCAGATCCATTGACCTGTGAATGTTGAAAACGGTTATCCGGCTGTCAGAGATAGGTGTTGTTGCGTGCTTTCCAACTTGGACTTCCAGCTTGTACTTTATCCATTGTCTATAAGGTTGTCAGGAACTTGTTTTTGTGCTCTTCAGCCGTGAAGCAACTCACAAGCTCAAAAAACTATCAAGTTTCATGTTTTTGTGCACCGTCTGTATGTTTGGATTTCCTTTTGTGAATAGAGTGAGCGACTAAAATCATGAGGAACACGCAGTCACATGTGATGTGACGGCCTTGACTCTCCAAATAACTCGTTAGCAGAAGTATTTTACAATACAGGGGCGGTCGTGCCTCTTGTACCTGTAAGACTGTGCGTCTGTTGTCACTGCACGGCACTTCCTTTGTGCATGTCCGTGACTCTGTGATGAACGTTTGCGTGGAAACATGTTGCATAGTATAGAACATAGTGTCTAGTAGAACCATGACTGTGTTGTTTCTGCAAATCGAGACGTGCTTGTCATGGAACCACTGTGCTTAAGCTTTGTTCAAAAGCATGGCGTCGCTAGCTTCGCAAACTAGCAGTTAGCGACACCCTCCTATATAAAGCATGCAACTCTCTCACCACGGCTCACCCTCCATCTTCTTGTAAGGGTGCAGAGCAAGAGCGAGACGGTGAGAGATCGGCCATGGAGGCGATTCAGGCGACCACCATACTTCTTATCGAGGTGGTCAGGGAGAGCAACCCACAGCCCAACGCGCTACAGCGCCTCCAGGGGCTGCTGATGTCCGCCACGGCGTGTTCCTTCTTCGATGCCAGCTTCGCCGCCTGGCTGAAGGGTGCACTGGAAGACTTCATCCACAAGTTCAGCTTTGCCAACAGCAAGGTGAAGGACCTGACTACTCGCCTCCATTACATGCGTCACCTCCATAAAGGCCGAGCCTCTGCCTCGGCTTTCGCGACCCGGCTCGCCGTCCTCCATGCGAACGATCTCTTTCGCGTGCTGATGCCCCTGCAGCTCCGGTCGGCACGCCGCCGAAGGACCACCTGGAGGTCGTTCTCGCAGCGCAGCGCCTCATCATGCATGATGAAATCGACAAGTTCAGCCAGATCTACAGACAGATTGTTTACGAGGACACCTGTAGCACCGTCCACGAGGCGACCATGGCGGCCTACTTCGACCACAAGCAAACTTTGGCAAAGCTCGTTCAGGAGCACATCCACCTCGCCGACGCCGCCCCCATTTCTCGTCCAACCTCAGGACCATCAAGGGCACAAGCCCGGGCTCCTTGATTAGGTCCCTGCCTTCGCTCTCCATTCATTTGCTGCAAGCCACATTTCACATGCTTGGAGGCAAGTTCTATATATTTATGCTAGCTACTACTACCTTTGAGTTTTCAATGACCCAGTCGATCTATCATGATCAGGACTTCTATTTATTGTGTGTGCTCTACTATAAATTTGAATCTAATATTGTATGCTTGTCATTAATTTCCATTATTAATTAATAGCATCGATCGTTTACTATTACCAACTTAGTTTATCTCTTGTAGTCCACTTTTTATGCATCTCTCTATATGCGTGTGCATGTATAATCTGTTTCATTTGTGATGGTGTTAATCAACATGCCTCCTTGTGCATCTTGTACCTGTAAGACTGTGCGTCTGTTATCACTAAACGGCACTTCCTCTGTGTATGGCCATGACCCTGTGGTGAACGTTTGGGTGGAAACATGCTGCACAACCTAGAACATAGCGTCCTACAGAATCATGACAGTGCTGTTTCTGCAAATTGAGACGTGCTTGTCATGGAACCACTGTGCTTGTACTTTGTTTAAAAGCGTGTCGTCGCTATCTTTTAAATACAAGGAAATATAGACAGCCACGAACGTCCACGCCTTTTATATCGAATAATATACGTAACATCAAGAAAGAAGTGTGACATAACTCAATACAGAACCCTGTCCGTAGGGAGTTCACGTTCATGCTTTTAAATACTAGGAAATAAGATTTTAAAAACAGCGCCCCTCGCATAGGCCATTCTGTAACTCACAGAGTAAACGCCCGTAGTTGTGCGTAATACAAAGGTTCAGCTCGGTGGGCTAAGTGCCCATCCATCTCCATGATCCTATGTAATACCATCAACCATGCCTTTTGAGCACTTCAAAAACAACGTCTCTCTAATCTGCCACTCATTACCTCACAAAGTAAACAGCGAGTGTTTATATCAGAACCCAATTTTGTTCGGTTTGCGCAATAAATGCATGAACATGACTCTCTCTAATACTAAAGTATGCCTCGGCGGGCTTCTCACCCGTGCATCTCTGTCTAAACGTGTCGACGGAATCATTCGGAAAACAGACACAAGCGAAGATGACTCTATATAATACCACACGATGCCTTTGCGTAAGACAAAGGTTCAGCTCTATGGGCCAAACGCATGTGCATCTCCGTCTGACAGAGTCACGGGCTAGTGTGACTCTATGTAATAATACTACCGACCATGCCTTTGAGCACTTCATGCCCGTGCCTGTGTCTAGCTTGAGCTTGTCATAACGTATGTGTCCAGCTTGAGCGTGTCGTACTAAAGTTCAAGCTTCGCCTTCTCATCCATAAGATTGTACAACCTCGTGGATATCTCCGTATGAATGAGTTGACTGAATCATTCGGAACACAAAACACAAGCGAACATGACTCTAACGATGCCTTTGTGGATTTGACACCCGTACCTGTGACGCTAATCACTGAAACACAGAAAGCAACGTACGTACACGGCACAAGTCACGAACGTACATAACCGTGGCTGCAGTGAGTTGAAGCCCATGCTTTTAAAAAACGCGCCCCAGCGGTGACATCTGCAATTATGTCTCCATATGGACACGGTTCTCATATAGGCAATTCCATGCCTCACAGAGTTTTTTTCGACAGTACGCCAATGACGTACCTTATCTTTATAGAAGATAGAAAGGCAATGTACAAGAGAGGCACGAGCTAGATGTGAGCATCTGAACTCATCCAACACCCATTACACCCAAACCACTCTACTCTCTAAAGCTACTCTCTCACAAAATGGGTTAAACCACCAACTCCTACACCGGCTTGTCTCCATTGTTGCACTTCTCTGAATATATCATCAACCAATTCTCTCGGGGTTCTCTGTTGTTGTAACCTGTTGAACACGCGCACGTTCCGTTGCTTCCATAACTCCCATCCAACCAGGATGATGAAAGTGTCGTAGCCTCTCTTTAGGCTCTTAGGCATCCCCATCCTAGTCTCGATCCACCAATCGAGGAAGGTATCACCTACTACCGGAGCCCGAATATTTAGGGTTAGATCTTGAAAGCAGATGTGCCACACCTGTCGAGCATATCCACATTTTACCAGGATGTGTTCGGCATTGTCTTCGTCCTGCAGACATGTGTAGCAAGCAGACGGTTGATCTTGTAATCCATGCTTTGCCCTTCGGTCAGAAGTCCAGATACGGTGCTGCACAGCCAGCCAGATGAAGATCTTGCACTTCAAAGGTGCCCAACTTTTCCAGATGCAGGAGGCATATGGAGCCCTTTCATCACCTAGGCAAAGTCTTTGGTAGGTCGACCTGGCCAAGTATAAACCTAAAGGATCAGCAGGCCAAGAGAAACAGTCCGGATTGCTAGGATCCCTTTGCACTGTGTTAATGCCTAGATTTAAGTGCACCAGCTGTAAATGGCCAATGAAATTCAGCTCCCCATTGATATCATGCAGCCACCGGCCATTCTCCAGCCCTTCCCTGACCGTACGTTTGTTCCTTGTGCGAGTGTCAACCAAAGCGTGGATCATGGGTGCAATATCATTCACCGCGAAGCCATGTATCCACCGGTCCCTCCAGAAGAGAACCTTTGTGCCCTCGCCCACCTCAATCTTGACCATGCTGTCAAAAACAGCTCGAGCATCCTCATCCTCTATCATGCGCAGGCCCTGTCAAGGTCTCTCCTGGTCCGTGCGTTTCAACCATTCCCAACGAACCCTAAGCGCGAGCCCGTGCAGCTTAAGGTTCTTGATGCCGAGCCCTCCGAAGAACGTCAGCTTGCAGACTGCATTCCAAGCTACCATGCAATTGCCACCCGAGACCTTATCCTTCCCCGCCCAAAAGAAAGCTCTCATCCATTTGTCAAGCTCCTCGAACACCCATGCCGGGGCGTCAGTGATCATGAAATGGTGGATAGGTTTGGACGCAACCACGGACTTGACCAGCACAAGGCGTCCGGATCTTTGTAGCAAACCACGTTTCCAGCCAGGGGCACTCTTCTTCGCTCTATCCAACATGGGCTGCCAGTCCGTCTTCTTGAGCTGATGTATGGCAAGTTGCAACCCAAGGTATTTGCAGGGAAACTTCCCCAACTCGCACTGCAGTAGGTTAGAGACCCTGATCCTGTCTTCCTCTTCGCCATGAATGAGAATAGCAGATGACTTGCCACAGTTAACCCTCAGACCAGACGCATCCCCAAAGGCTTTGAGTGCCATGGTCACGAACCTGAGGTCGACCTCATTTGTCCTGACAAACAGAGCCACGTCATCGGCGTAAATCGACACATTTTGATTAGGCCTGATGCCGGTAAACGGCTTTAAAACACCCTCCTCCGCGCCCTTAACCATGATGCTGGAGAGTGCATCCATCGCAATGATGAACAATAGAGGGGACACCGGATCACCTTGTCTCAGACCTTGAGCGAGCAAAAAGCTCCTACCAGGTACGCCATTAACGAGCACTTTAGTAGAAGTCATATACAGTAGGATGGCGATCCATGCTAACCATCTCTGTCCAAAGCCTTTGCGCCTCATTACCTCAAATAGGAAGGGCCAAGATATAGAGTCAAACGCCCTCGATATGTCTAGCTTTAGGAACACCCCAGCTTGTTTACGCGCATGGATCTTTCTGGCCACTTGCCTCACTAGGAGGAAGTTGTCATGCAGGTGCCTGCCACATATAAATGCTGACTGATTCGTCATGACAATTTCCTTCATTCTTTTCCTCGCACGGTTAGCCAACATCTTGGCAAAAAGCTTAGCAGCGCTGTGGGTAAGTCTAATAGGGTGAAAATCACCAACAATCTCCGCATCGGGTTTCTTAGGGTTGAGCACAATATGTGCTTTGTTAAGCTTTCCAAACCCCCTCCCATCCTACACATACAGCTTCATCATCATCACCATAACATCGTTTTTTATGATCGGCCATGCCCTCGGATAGAAAGCGGCAATGAACCCATCCGGCCCAGGGGCCCGATCCGGTGGTAGCTCCTTGATGGTGTTCCAGACTTCCTCCTCCGTGAAAATGTTATCAAGCTCGCCAAGATCATGAGTCTCCATACCCACAAAGTTGAGGTTGAGATCTGCCTCTCTGGACGTTGCATGACCCAGCAACTGCTCGTAAGCCTTGGTGAAGATTTCACCCTTCCTCTCTTGCTCAGTAATGAGATCCTCGTTATGCCGAATGTGAGGTATAAAGTTTTTGGATCTCCGCCCGTTCGCCACAGCCTGAAAGAGCTTGGTGTTCGTGTCTCCTTCCCGGATTCACCACAGCCGTGAGTGCTGGCGCTCGATGGTACGTTGCAGAGAGGACGGCCCCAGGAGCGCCAGTTTGATAGTCTTGCGAAGCCAAATCTCAGCGTGGGTGAGAGCACGCATCTCCATGGCATGGTCGAACCTGAGGATAACATAGTTGGCAATAGCGATCTGCGTCTTGATGTTACCAGACTTCCTATGTCCCCAGGCATGTAGCGCGACAGCCGTATTTCTCATGAGCGCATCCATCCTCTTGAAAGGATCTATTATGTTCTCATCGCAAACCCATGCATCCCGAACAGCTTGATCAAATCCCTCTAGTTTGGTCCAGTACATCTCAAAATGGAATCTTCTCTTGTGGCAGAAAGGAGCGGAAGTAGATAGATGGAGCTGGGCATGGTCCGAAATGTTAGTGGACAAGGCTTCGAGGAGGACGTCCGGATGAGAAAGCTCCTAGTCCACAGTCACCAACACACGATCGATCTTCGTCATCACCGGTTGCTCCCTTTCATTAGTCCACGTGAATCTCCGGCCATGCATGTAAACCTCCTTAAGTTCATTGTTATCCACAAACTCCTTAAATCTCCTCATGATGCGTCTGTTGATGTTATTATTGCTCTTGTCCTCCGCCCGAAGGATCATGTTAAAATCCCCCAAAACCATCCACGGCCCAGGGCAGGCCGCGCGCAGAGCATGAAGATCACATAGAAATTGAGTTTTGGGGCCCTCTCCTTCCTGCCCGTACACCACCGTAACCCACCAATTCGATCCGCCCTTATCAATCACGAGCCCTGTGATAGAGTTAGAGACGCGCACTATGTTATTCACGGATAGCACCGTGCTATCCCATGCAAGAAGAATGCCCCCACGAGTCTCCGCAGCCGGTACATAGTCAAACCCATCGAAAGATGGGCCAATGCATTGCATAATGATGAAAGGATCGAATACATCGAGTTTTGTCTCTTGAAGACACACAAGGCTAACCTTGGCCGCCACTACAAACTCCCTAACAGCATGCTTCTTGGCAGGGTTGTTAAGACCCCTCACGTTCCAACACAACACATGTGGGTTAGGATCCATGGACATTGCGATGAGAAAAAACCACCTCCGCACCCAGCGATCAAGCTGGGCTTGCCACCACCGTGTTGTCGGCCCTCAGTTTGCAAGCCGGAGGGACCTCCTTCCCAAACAAGGCGGCGGTCACTTTGATATGCTGCTCCCGGAGAGGGGTGTCGAAGATGTCCGCAAGCTTGGCAATAGAATCCTCATTTCCTTCTAAATCCTCCGGGGCCAAGCCTAGTGCCCGCATGAGCACGTTCTCCGCCTGCGTAGCCTTTGTGGGAATTGACAACATTGCACGTTTGGTGCTCATGTAGTACCGCGCAGCGTGAAAGGCTCTGCTTCCGGTCTCAGCCATGATTGCACTTCCTGAAGGAGGGGGGAGCCAGCTTGCGAACTAGAGCATTACAGAACCACTTCAGTTTTCCGAAAGCAGCGACCTCCTGTGGCTTCATGCCACCATTGCATGCCAACTCCCCGCTCTGTATGTCGTAGTTTACGTGCGCATTTTGCTGGCCGGCCTCAAACTCCTGCATGGTCGCCACTTGTCCAGGAACAACCTCGTCCCCGCCTGCTTGTGGATCCGTGCCAATCATTGGCACCAACCCACCCTGCGAAAAGGGCTGGGCGCTGATCCCCATAGGTCCACCGCTCCCCGCTTGGTCTCCGATAGGCCCGGGTGGGGCTGGCTCCTACGCGCACCCAATAGGGTCCAGTGTGGAGGCCGAGATCCCATCCTGCATGTGGCCCTCTGCGCATCCAGACGCACCTGCATCCTTGTCTCCCCTATCGTGTAGTTCAGACCTGAGATCCTGTCCCGCACCAACCACCAAGGTGGGTCCAGTGGGAGCTGCTGCTAACGCCACCTCCGCAGTGGGACCATCCAGCTGCGGTCACACCATAGACCCGCCAATCACGCCCGTGGTCATGTCCGTCCGGGCAGCCAGAAGCCGCATCTCCTCGGGCTCGCCAACAAAAACCATCGGATTCACGTCAATTTGAACAGCATGGCTCATGATTAGCGCCTGGGAATCCATCCGATCCGCCTGTTGCATGATTGGTGCCGGAATCCTCACCTCCTCTCCATTAGACCGTTCTAGAACCACCAGGCCCACCACCTGCCTCCTCGAAGCGCACGCGCCAATGGGGTTCAAAATTCGAACTATCTCCGTTGCAACCTTATCCACCTGACCGGGCCCATAAACGATCCGGTCAAAAGCTGACTGGTGGACCGTCAGCCTATCGTGGGCGCTGACCCCGGCCCCACCACGACTTCTCTCTCTGGCCTGAGCCATGGGGGGAATCTTCCACTCCGACGATGGCACGATGCTGCGGGCCACGCCGCCGGCATAGCTCTGGCCACCGCCCGTCCCGTCGGCATTGTCACCCCACGAGTCGCGGACCCCGAACTGCCAGCCCAAATTCTGCGTGTTAGCGCCTCCTCCCATGTCCATCTCTGAGTCCGGCTGGCCGCTCTAGCCACTGTCCGACGAGCCGCCCAAGAACCAAGGTTCCTCGCCCTCCGGGAACGAGATCACAGAGTCCAGGTGAATGAGAACTTTGTATTGCAGTCTTAGGCTAAAAAAGATCCCTCTGCTCCTCCGGCTCCGGCACCGCGAGCCATCGGCGGGTGGGGATTTGCTCCGGGTCCGACATCCAGTCCAGCAACTTGAACGCAGCAAGATCTGAGTGAGCAGAGGTCTCCAGCGCAATAGAGTCGATGATACATGCGCCGCCCAACAAACTCTCAACCACCTCTAACTCCCAAGCATGCGTCGGGATCCCCTCGATGACCAATCTCACCTTGTAACGCATGGCTGCGAACACCGCCTGAGATTGCCTGATCCACTGCCGGAACGACAACATGTGCCTGCCGAGCTCCAGCACCGGACGCCTGCTCAGCTAGTTCCTATCCTCCTGCCTTGCAAAGACCACCAGAAAATCCTCCGGCCAGAACTTGTGCACCAAAAATCTGTCCTCAGGGATTCCCATCTTGTCTTTCAGAGCACGCCTCACCAGCTCCGGCGAGATCTCCGACATGTCCCCACCAATGTACACCACCATGGCTTTGTGGAGCTGGTGCTCGATATCATCCATGGCGCGGGTCCTCCTTACAACACACAACTCTGACGGCTCCATCTTCGGATCAACAGCCACCTCCAAGCGCTGCGGGGCGAGCCGCGGCCACACAGAGCCTGCTGTATGATCAGCCGAGGGCGGCAGGGGTGTGGCCCTGGCAGAAGCGGTGTGCCTGGACGACCCAGGCCCCACCACGTCCCGCGGCGCGGAACGGCGAGCCACCTTAGCCGCCGCATCCTGTCGGAGCTCCTCCACTCGCGACGGGCTGCGCGGCCGCTTACACTGTGAGGCGACATGGCCGGGGAGCCCGCAGCGGAAGCACACCACCTCGTTGGTGCAATCCTTCAGAAAGTGCCCTTTGGCTAGGCACCAAAAGCAATTATCCTGCATCTTCGGCGAGACCTCCTTCCTCACCGGCGAAGGCCGGCGCGGAGCCCCAGCCGACAGATCCGCACCCACCCTCTTCCACAGGGTCTTCTTCGAAGCAGGGGCCGCCTGCCATGGGGACACTCACCGGCAAGACTCCTCCACTACACCCTCCAATGGAAGCACGGCCGGTGGCGCGCCCGGCGCCGGCGGGCCAGCCACGTCCTCGACAGATCTCTCAGAGGCCGAGGAGATCCCCAGACCTGAGACGACGGGCCTCTCCCGAGGGAACACTGAGTTGACAGAGCGGGGGCTCTCCGCCATGGCCACGAAGCAGGGAGCGGGAGCGGAGGAGGGGGGAAGGGGGCCGGCACTGCCGGAGCGGCAGGCGACGGTTTGGTGGACGCCGGCGTTGGAGTGACGCGCGGCGGTGGGAGCGCACTCGCTCGGCTTCGCGTGGGGCGGAATTGAGGCCCCAGTGCCTCATAGAGTAAACGCCCGTGGCTGTGCGTAAGATAGAGGTTCAGTTCCGTGGGCTAGACGCCCGTGCATCTCCGTGTGGTCGAGTCTCACAGGTGACCGTGACTCTATGTAATACCACCGACCATGCGCAATAAACGCATGATTGTGACCCTACCTAATACTAAAGTATGCCTTCCATGGGCTTCTCGTCTGTGCCTTGCCGTCTGAATGAGTCGACTGAATCATTTGGAACAGAAATACAAGCGAACATTACTCTATATAATACCACACGATGCCTTTGGGGATTTGATACCCGTGCATGTGACCCTAATGACTAAAACACAGAGAGTCACAAACGTACATAACCGTGGCTGCAGTGACTTCAAGCCCGTGCTTTTAAAAAACCCGCGCCAGCGGTGACATCTGCAATTATGTCCCTGCACTATGCCTCATCCTTGTTTTTTTCTGAGATCTTCTCCTCCTCCTCTGTTAAGCTCTTGTGTTTTTTGGACGTGCGCAATGAAGACCTAACTTAAGTGTCTATCTCGTGTTCGGTTTGTGCAGTAAACGCTTGAACGTGACTCTGCCTAATACTGAAGTATGCCTCCATGGGCTTCTCGTCCGTGCCTCTCCGTCTAAACGAGTCGACGGAATTATCCAGAAAACAGACACAAGCGAACATGACTCCTTCTGCCCAACCATGGTGGAGATGGTCGGGATGGAGAACACTAAGTGGAATGGATGGCCTGGCGGCAGAAAAAGGGAGGAGTAGGATGTGGCTAGGGTTTCGAGACATCGTCCGGCTTAAATAGTCGGAGCTTCTCCTCGGGCGATGATCCAAAGCGGTGTCACCAGAGGAGACGCCTGTCGGAGCACTGGATTTTCGGAGCAACGGCATGTGGCGTTCACAGCCGAATCCGAGGAGACACCCGTCGAACCATTGGGTTTCCCCAATAAAGGCATGAATGTGACTCTGTGTAAAGAATAACCATGCCTGTCTGGGCTTCACGGCGTGCCATTGGGTAGAATCATGTTAGTAAACAGTGGGTGTTCACATCTGAACCAATTCCGGAGGATCTCCGCAATTAAAGAAAGAACGTGACTATGCATAAGACAAAGCTTTGCCTTTGTGGCCTTAACAACCGTGCTTCTTCATCTGATCGAGTGGACGGAATCATTCGGAACACAAAGACAGGCGAGTGTGACTCTATATAATACAATACCATGCCTTTGAGGACTGTACGCTAGTGCCTGTGAACCTTAACACTGTGACACATACAACGACAAACCTCCACGCTTCTATCGAATAATATACGTAACATCAAGAAAAAGCGTGACCCAACTCAGTATGCAATTGTGTCTGTAGAGAGTTCATATCTTGTGAACTTTTAATAACAAGAGTTCATGTCTGTAATACCACCGACCATTCCTTTGAGCATTTTATGCCCGTGTGTGTGACCCTTAACACTAAACGTGCGTCTCCGTCTGATAGAGTCACAGGCTAGCGTGACTCTATGTAATACCACCGACCATGCCTTCCTATGACCCGAAACACTGAAACAAAGAAAGGCAGGAATGTCCACGCCTTCATGTGTGCACAAGACATGACTCTAGTTGGTTCAAAAACTTTGGCTGCAGAGACTTCACGTCCGTGCTTTTAAAAACAATGTCTCTAGAAATGGCCATTACGTTAATGTTCATATGTACCCATAAACTTGGAATGAACGTGACCCAGGAAAGAAAAACACATTTGTTATCAAAGTTACTGACGGCACGAGGTAACGTAAGACAAAATAAGAAACTTTTAGTGCACTGCTAAATAGCTTCAGATACGAGGATCAGGGTCGCTGCTGTCTACTTAGTTCGGCGAGACTTCTTTTTTGGTTGCTCGACGCGAAGTTCCTCGATTTGTTTCTTCATAACATATGATTCCAACTTCAGCTTATCGCGCTGAAGTTCGATCTGCGCCTTCTCATCCATAAGAAGTGCAATGATGGCTTTGTTCTCGTCGTCCAACTTCGTGGATATCTTCACGAAGTCTTCCACAATATTGAATAGGTCCTTCAGCTGGTCAAAGGAGAAGATGTCAGATTGATGGCAGGATGCACCCTCATCAACATTAGGATGAAGCTCACCACAATTATCCATGTTTCACAACTAAATCAAGTAGCCGAAAGAAAGAAAAAACGAATGAAGCCGAAGCAGAGCGAACTTATAGATGAGGAACCCTCGCCAGCTGAGATCTCCTCCAGCGACTGGACACGGTGCTCTGGAGTAGTCTCCTTCTGCACAACCGTGATGAGAGTGTCACGATAGAGAACAGCAAGATTATTGGATGGCCTGGAGGTGGACAAAAGGACGAAGGGGATGTGGCTAGGGTTTCGAGAGTCCGTCTGGCGTATTCACGTTTCACAACTAAATCAAGTAGCCGAAGGAAAGAATAAACGAATGAAGTGGAAGCAGACTGAACTTACAGATGAGGAACCCTCGCCAGCCAGGATCTCCTGTAGTGTCTGGACACTGGGTTCCGCAGTAGTCTCCTCCTGACCAGCCATGGCGGAGAGGGTCAGGATAGAGAGCAGCAAGAGGAATGGATGGCCTAGCGGCGGGAAGAGGGGGGAAGAGTGTGTGGCTAGGGTTTTGAAACTTTGTCCATCCACCTTAAATAGCTGGAGCCTGGCCTCGGGCGACGAGCCAGACTGGCGTCACCAGAGGACACGTCCGTCGGACCCTTGGGTTTCCATGGCGGCGCCATGTGGCGTTCACACCCGAATAGGTGGAGACGCCCGTCGAAACGTTGTGTTTCCGCAATCAAGTAGTCGTCGAAACGTTCGGGTGTGAACGCCACGTGGCGCCGCTCCAGAAACCCAAGCATCCGACGGGCGTCCCCTCCAGCGACGCCGCTCTGGCTTGTCACCCGAGGCCAGGCTCCGGCTATTTAAGCCGGACAAAGTCTCGAAACCCTAGACACACCCTCTTCCTTGGTCTTTTCAGATCCACGCCACATATAGAGGTGCTCACAGGCAGCGCGATCCCAGCAACGGAGACGGAGATGGAGATCCACTTCGGTGTGCCATGCACCAAGAGGGAGAATCTCGCGCCACCGGCGACGCCGTCCTCTGGTGGTTTGGTGGTAGCGACTGGAAGCGGCGAGGGTGCTTCTACCGGATCCGAGGATCAGGAAGAGCAGTCTGGTCCGGAGCACATCAGTGACCTCCCGGACGCCATCCTCGGTGAGGTCATCTCCCGTCTCTCCACTAGGGAGGGCATCCGCACTCGGATGCTTGCACGTCGTTGGCGCCCTGTTTGGCTGACCGCTCCTCTGAATCTTGACTGCCGTGAGATCCCTGTCGCTCGTCTTTTTAACACCCTAGAAATAGTTCATGTCGAGATAATCAGCAGGCTCTCTGCCTACAGCGAGGAGCTTGCTCGCATACGATACATCGGAACTTGGCATCAGGGAAAAACAGTTGCTGGTGATGGTTTGTGCCTTCCAGAGTGCATCCTCTCCAGCCATGTGGGCGTAGTTCTCCGCCTTTGTATACCAGCGTGCTACCTCCAATGCAGGCCCTCTACTTTCCACGCCTGGCTTCAGTCCCCCAGATTGAACAATCTCCATGTGCTTTAGTTTTACTACATGTTTCCATGATTTGTGAAAAAACTGGCAAACTATCACACACATGCTCTTCATCTACGCCCTCACTACCAAAGTCCGTCTTTTGGTTTTCCTGTTCTCTACGCACTGTCAGCTTCGCGTGTTGCCAGATAACAGACCATTATGTAGAGGTACTTGAACTACCATTGGTCAAGAGACTTCTGCTTGTTGAGGTTGATATATCAGACTTCTCATTGCAAATCATGCTCAACTCTAGTTGCCCTGCACTCGAGTGCCTGCTGCTTGTTTGCAATAGAGAAAGGCATCGGATCACAATAAATTCCCCTAACCTTGTAAGCATCGGCATCCGTGGTGAGAAAGGAAAATTCATCATCGAGGATGGCCCCTCACTTCAAAGGTTGATCCACGATCTCCAGAGCAATAACATGGAGGTATTCATCGTCTCTGCACCCAAACTAGAGACATTGGGCAAATTCAGGATCTCGCTTGACTCCACGGGTCTTATGGTACTGACATTTCACAATAATTCCAGTTGCGTTTCCTTGAGAAAGTAGTTTCATGTCATCCAACCTTTTGTTCTAATAATTTTATGTTTTATTTTCTATGTTATATGAAGGGTTTGGCGATGGTCATCCTACCTACAATGCGGCAATCTGTCAAAACCTTGTTTTTGGCCATGACTTATAAAGTGGACCTGGTCGTTCACTTGCTTAAGTGCCTTCCAAATCTGGAGAACTTGTTTGTTTAGGTGATGATTCTCATGCTCAATGAAAAGCTCATACCGTGCATAGTGCAGCACTCCTTGCATCTCAAAAAGCTTATCTTACATTTTGTTTGCAATGGATACACCCTATGTCTAGGCATGTTTTTTTATTATTATACATTCATCTGTATCTAGGGAAATGTTCGACGAACTGATTGGGACGGGGGTCATGGAATTTATCGTTCATTTTGTCCTTCGGTAGATCTTGAGTATCTTTCAACCTTTATGTGTTTTCAGGGAGGAAACGTTCCTGATGGTGCAAGAAATACTTGGCGTCGCAAGCACCGTGCGTTTCTCAAAGAACACATCATTCATTTAAAGACAGTAATGCTGGAAGATTATGAAAAAAGCGGGAAGAACACTGAGTTTGTGAGGTTCTTTATTCTGAATGCAACGGAGCTAGAGACCATGAGGATCAAGTTTCGCTTTCCCTCGGACTTCACGCAAGAATTTTACGAACAGCAATAGAAGTTGTTCCTGTGGGAGAATAAAGTTTCCAAACGCGCCCATCTCAAGTTATCAGCATGCTGCAATCATCTGTGCTTGGATTTGAAACATAGGCGTGTTGAATGTGTGGATTTGTCAGATCCGTTTACTTGTGCCTGCTGGACACAGGGCTGAAGTTAGTTCGTCAAGCTAGTATAGTTAGATGTTGTTGCGCCAATCTGAGACTGTGTTATTTCTAAACATGACCAAACAATCCATTCGCCTTTTGCACCATTTTGTAAGCTTGTTATAACAATACTTTTGTGCTATGCACCCACTGTTCTGAAAATTTGATAGTTTTATGTCACTATCGCAGTGCTACAAAAACATTCGTGTGCGGTAGTCAACCAGGGAACAAAAACATTTGGAAGAGAAGAGGCACGGCCTTGCCTATTCTGCAAGGAACGTGCATCTAGTGCATGTAAGCCAGTGCGTCTGCAGTGACCGGACGGCACTGCCTCCTTTCGTGGCAGATTGTATGTGCGCATGGTCGTGGCTCTGCTTAATATCAAATCGTGCTCCCAGCAACCTTAGACTGTACGTGCCTTTCATGTAAACGCATGTCCATGAACGAGTTTATGTCTGAGTACAAACAATCGAGTCACAGAGGCACAAACGTGCGTCTGCATCAGGAGTAAGCAGGACTCTATATATTGTAGATTTTATGTGTGTCAGCGCTAGTGCGGTGCTTCTGTCTCACATAGGACTGTGCCTTTGACAAGTCAGTGCCAAGTTACAAGAGGCATGGTTCCCCATGCCTGCCAAAGCGACATATGTGCCTTGCTAGATTACAGTAACCTGATACGTCTCCAACGTATCTATAATTTTTGATTGCTCCATGCTATATTATCTACTGTTTTGGACTATATTGGGCTTTATTTTCCACTTTTATATTATTTTTGGGACTAACCTATTAACCGGAGGCCCAGCCCAGAATTGTTGTTTTTTGCCTATTTCAGTGTTTCGGAGAAACATAATATCAAACGGAGTCCAAACGGAATAAAATCTTCGGGAACGTGATTTTCTCACCGAACGTGATCTAGGAGACTTGGACCCTACTCCAGGGAGTCAAAGAGGAGGGCACGAGAGTGGGGGGCGCCCCCCCTAGGGCGCGCCCCCTACCTTGTGGGCCCCTCGGAGCTCCACCAACGTACTCCTTCCTCCTATATATACCTACGTACCCCTAAACAATCAGAACAGGAGCCAAAAACCTAATTCCACCGCCGCAACTTTCTATATCCACGAGATCCCATCTTGGGGCCTGTTCCGGAGCTCCACCGGAAGAGGGCCGTCATCACGGAGGGCTTCTACATCATCCTAGCCCCTCCGATGAAGTGTGAGTAGTTTACCACAGACCTTCAGGTCCATAGTTAGTAGCTAGATGGCTTCTTCTCTCTTTTTGGATCTCAATACAAAGTTCTCCCCCTCTCTTGTGGAGATCTATTTGATGTAATATTCTTTTTGCGGTGTGTTTGTTGAGACCGATGAATTGTGGGTTTATGATCAAGTCTATCTATGAATAATATTTGAATCTTCTCTGAATTCTTTTATGTATGATTGGTTATCTTTGCAAGTCTCTTCGAATTATCTGTTTGGTTTGGCCAACTAGATTGGTAGTTCTTGCCATGGGAGAAGTGCTTAGCTTTGGGTTCGATCTTGCGGTGTCCTTACCCAGTGACAGAAGGGGCAGCAAGGCACGTATTGTACCGTTGCCATCGAGGATAACAAGATGGGGTTTATTTCATATTGCATGAATTTATCTCTCTACATCATGTCATCTTGCTTAAGGCGTTACTCTGTTTTTAACTTAATACTCTAGATGCATGCTGGATAGCGGTCGATGAGTGGAGTAATAGTACTAGATGCAGAATCGTTTCGATCTACTTGTCACGGATGTGATTCCTATATACATGATCATGCCTAGATATTCTCATAACTATGCTCAATTTTGTCAATTGCTCAACAGTAATTTGTTCACCCACCGTAGAATACTTATGCTCTTGAGAGAAGCCACTAGTGAAACCTATGGCCCCCGGGTCTATTCTCATCATATAATTCTCCATCACTTTAATCTTGCTTTGCTTTTTTACTTTGCCTTTACTTTTTACTTTGCATCTTTATACCAAAAATATTATATCTATCAGATCTCACTCTCGTAAGTGACCGTGAAGGGATTGACAACCCCTAATCGCGTTGGTTGCGAGTAGCTATAGCTTTGTGCAGGTACGAGGGACTTGAGCGTGGCCTCCTACTAGATTGATACCTTGGTTCTCAAAAACTGAGGGAAATACTTACGCTACTCTGCTGCATCATCCCTTCCTCTTCGGGGAAAACCAACGCAAGCTCAAGACGTAGCAAGAAGGATTTCTGGCGCCGTTGTCGGGGAGTCTACGCAAAAAGTCAACATACCAAGTACCCATCACAACCCCTAATCGCGTTGGTTGCGAGTAGCTATCGTTTTGTGCAGGTACGAGGGACTTGAGCATGGCCTCCTACTGGATTGATTCCTTGGTTCTCAAAAACTGAGGGAAATACTTACGCTACTCTGCTGCATCATCCCTTCCTCTTTGGGGAAAACCAACGCAAGCTCAAGACATAGCATAACCCATGCCTCATTGAATGATGTAAGACAAAATATTGTTGGATGCGCCTCGCTAGCAGCACGTTTCTTTGAAATATAAAAATATTTAGGAGATCAATATTTGATGTGCGTAGACCGTCACACACCCTCTGAAAGATTGCAAAAAATGAGATACATTTCTTTAGTCAAGTAACCATGTCCAAGCATAAATATAATAGATGAGTATCCCTTGCAACGTTTCAAAAGAAGGCAACCGTTAATGATCATTCTTCGAGGATTGCCTTGATCATCAGGAGGTCATCAGTGTTCGCAAACCCTTTCCCCAAAAGATCACAGATGACGCTTTGCATATTCTTTCTATTCTCCTTCAGCTTATGAACCTCCTCCTTTAGAAAATCCCTGTCCAGCTTAATCTCACCCTTGTCGTCCTTAAGATTATGAATGGCACTTGTGAGAGACCTCTGAATGCGCTTGACGCCTTTATCAACGATACCCATCTGCTTCTTATGCCTATCAATCTTCATGGTAGTTACATTAGTTCTTTCCACGGCTACAACAAGATTCTCGAGCTTAAGGTTCACTTGTTCAATAACCATTTTAAGCCTGCTTATGTCTTCATCCTTTGCTTGCCTATAATCATTGCTCTCATGCAACATCCCCCAGATCTTGAGTAGGCACCTCTGCATAATGATAGGCCATGGGCGATCAACCCATTCTACGACTCCACAGTTCACGCCTCTCTACGAACAAAAAGGAACAAAATAAATGGATACTATTAATACTCTAGTGCACATATACTTGGTTTATAACCTTATTCAACTAACTATGAACCGTGTTTGTGTAATGTGGCACATCAATAGTTAGGTACCCACAACACTAATTATGGTACTTCGCCACCCTGTCCGCGGAGTTATTTCATAATTGTACTTAGTTTCTTTTAAGCCAGCTTGAATTAATCTAGAGCTACCTCTGCAGTCAACTTATTTGGAGAGTGTTTTTTTTGGAAGAATATACTGACCATTAAATAGAAGTCCCATTTGTAAACAAACCTGAGAGTGGCTAGATCACTTATTTTGTGTTCAATGATGTAAAATAAGTAGTCACCTTTACCCTTTTATGTAAAGTAAAAGGACTACACAATGTTTCCTACAATCAACCGGAAAACACAAGAAGAAATCAGTCTTCTTTGGAGGACTACAAGCCCTATATCCAAACAGTTTGATTCACCAAGAAAGAAGGCTCGGATTTTCGAAAGTGACTAACTTTCACAGCACAGCCGTAGAACCTCCTCCCCGTGTCACTTCCTTCAAAGGCCACACACCTGAGAGGCTTGGTATCGTGGAGAACGCAGTACAAAGGACGGTCGAGCTCTTTGCCACAGAAATCATGGTCTTCGATGGTATTAGGGTTCCTTCCTTCCTCCCCTCTTGTCCGAACTTTTGTGTCGACATGGCCCAGAGGATGTGAGTAGATGCGGTGTCGTAGGCGGTGTCGAATTCGGGAGGAGAGAGACAGGGGAGAGAAAGAGAGAGGGGAGGAGATATAGTGAGAGAGTGAGAGGGGAAATGAAAGCGAGGGACTTCGACATGGTCCGGCTTGACCAAATACTCCACCTACTCGCCAGACCCACCAACCCCAACCCCCCTCCCCCACCCCCCTTTTTTACACTGGGATGGCAAGGAGCCATTTATTATTGTCAGTAGTTTCAGCCTTGGCAAGCGAGTACACAAAATTACTTCCCTCTCCATGATTACTCCATAAATACATCGTTTTGTGCGCCTTCTCTCCCTAGTCACTTGCTCTTCTTCTCCCCTTCTTCTCTGGTTCCTTCCGTCTTTCTTGCTTCGTCTTCCTCACTCTATAGTCCACATAGATGGATCTACGATTCGCCCACTTGCTCTGAAATACAGTAAATTGTTTCCCCTCTGCTTAATACTTACACGTTGCGCACTATGTTTTTTTAGATGGATTCTTGTTGTATGTTACCCTTTTAATTTTAGTTTTTGTGTTAATATCTTACCCCTTTTAAGAGGTTCTATAGGGGAATAATGTTGGAGGACAACAGTTCATTTTTTCCAGCTAGTTCGCTGCAAGCTTGTAGATTTGAGGAGGTTTGTGTGTGTTTTTTCATTTTTTACAGAGACACTAACATCAAGGGATATCACCATATCAGCATTCGCTCTGCTCTATCTTACTCATTGAAACAACCGTGTATCAGTGATATACAGTCCTTTAATTCTTTGTACCATTAGCAGAGTGTTGAAATAAATTTTTCTTTAATAATTAATGAACCCGAGTCTTATATACTATTACATCTCGCAGACAAAGATGGCATGTGATGTTTGCACGAACCTCAACAGTCCCGGTGTTGAATTTGATGTTGCCCAATCTTTCTTGAATGTGTCTTTGCCTCGTTGTTATGAGTCATGCCTGGTAAGTTTTGCTACCAAATCACGGGTGGCCAGTAAAAAACCTTCGTCACTGTATTTGTTGCAGTTATCTTTATTCTGCAGTCAGCAACCACATGTATTCCTTCGGAGCGAACTATACTGCGCATGTTTTTTTTATTTTATAGGCCTTGATGTAATTAGAAGTTCAATTGTTTGTATAGGTTTAATTAAATGTCATAGATGGTGCTTGTGCCGGTGCCTGAAAGCCAAGAAATTTCAAGGAAAAAAACACTTTCATGCATTTTTTCTGAAAATCAGTAAAACATTTATATACCTTTGTCTTAATTTTACTTTTATGCAGTATGTCCCATGCTACTACCGGAACCAGGTCCTTTCTTTGATCTCTTTATGGAAAGATGAAGCTCTTGAGGATGGTTTTGAAGACGAAGATTTTGACCTTCTGTTCGGCACCACTGAGGAATTGTCTTACAAGATTAAGTTTACAGATGGCAACCACAGGTCTAAGTTTCATGGACCTGGATGGAAAGGTTGATGCGTGACTATGATCTTTTTTATGGTGATATTATAAAATTGCATTTGCATGCAGAAGATTTCTTATTTCTCATTGACTTGATGTTGAGTGAATCTCGAGGAGGTCACAAAGCGTTTCCCAAACCTTCCGTTAGTATGTTCTGATCGCTTATCAATATTTGTTCTGGTTTAACATTTATCTATTATAATTTTACTGTGGCATGTCGTTGATATTTATGTGCTTAATCCCTGTGATATAATGTATTAAATCTTTCTTTGTACTCACAATGTAGTTTAAAACTGTAATTTCCCTTTTAGAAGCCAATATTCGTTTATTTTAGTTTTAACTGCTCTATTCATTGCTTCACACATAGTGGCTAATACATGGTTGTATTTATTTAGCCCTTGAAGGCCTCAGTTTATTGGAAAGGAGCTACATAGACGAGACAGTCTACACCCGGGGCATAAAACTTTCCTATATCGACAGGGCTTGCATGATTAAACAAGTCCTAAATGCTAAACACATCCCTGCCATCACCTTTGTGCACCATCTATGTTTCACCAACGTTCACACAGACTGTTTGGTACATCGTTGTTTCTTTCTCTAAACCACAGTCAACATGCGTGTCTTCGTAATCTAATGCTAGAATAATTTGTTATTGTACAGAAAATCTCAGCTATTGTTACCAATGATCTTAGGATGAAGCTTGGATATTTGCCTCTCAAGGGCAGCATCAAGCTTGTTCAAATTTTCAGTAGCCTTGATTTGCCTAGCACCTACTATATACACAAAGATGGAAGGATGGCGATCACCGGGATTTCTGCTTTTGCAGATGCAGCCAGGCTGACAGTTGATTGCGTTGTACTCATCAGTATCGAGTGGCACACTATGCGTGGGGAGGACTCGCTCTCACTTGTGATCACCGGTCTTTACAAAAAAACGACATGACGCGAGATGTGTACGGTGATGGAGGGATGGCATTACACCACATAAATTTAAAATACTATGGTATTGAGTTAAGTATCGTACGTGTGTTATTTCAAACTATGAGTGCAGTTGAAATCCTCATAGTACATACCTAATAGAACTTATTAGTTCAAATTCTTATCCAGACTATGGTACTGAAAGCAGATGTGATCATAAACGTGGTTGTCGTCGCTATTGTTGTTGTTCTAGTTGTTGTTGTAGTTGTTGTTGTTGTTGTTGTTGTTGTTGTGGGTGTGTCTCTCGGTTCGACATGTTTGCTCAGAGAGGCACTTGAACCTAGTGCAAGTCCAGTCCTGTGTTAAGAAGACTCATGGTCATGCCTCTGTGCTTTGATTAACTTATCTGACTTTGTGCAGTAAGAAAGGCACAACCGTGAAGCTAGTGAAGGCACGGTCATATAGTATAAGAGAGGACGGTCGTGCCTCCCAGTTGTCATTATTTCAGTTGAGTCATGTACTCAGGTAGGCACGTTGGTCGAGCAAGCGGAGGCACGGTCCCATATTAGGAAGAAGACTTGCGGTCGTGTGTCCCATGTCAAAAAGAAGAGATGCGATCGTGCGTCCGTGCTCACTGTGTTTGTAGTGACACGCTGCTCGGAGAGGCATGTGCATGAATCAAGTGGAGGCATGGAGTCCGACTTGTTACCACTGTCCGATGTCACTGTTCTCACAATGAAATCACATAAACAATACTACTTTTTTGATAAATGGTGTTTTGCAACACCTTCGTCCTACAAACCATCTTTCCAGATCCACCGCACCAGTCGCTCCTAGATGGAGTCCGATGCTTCTAGTACCAAGAGGGCAAGGCTCATGCCACCGACGACGCATTCCTCTGGGTGTTTGGCGGTATCGGCGGGGACCGGTGAGGGTCCGCCCACCGGATCTGAGGAGCACGGGAAAAAAACTCGTCTGGACCGCATCAGCGATCTACCGGACGTCATCCTAGGTGAGATCATCTCTCGTGTCCCCATCAGGGATAGCATCCATACTCGCATCCTCGCTCGTCGATGGCGTCCTTTATGGCCCACCGCACCTCTGAATCTCGACTGTCGTGAGATCCCTGCCGCTCGTCTTTTTAAGCCTATAGAAACAGTTCATATCGACAAAATCTCTGTGGAGCCTCCTACCTGGGAGCTTGCCCACGAAAGGCACTTTGGAACTCGGTGCCCTCGCAAATCTGGCACTGATGATACGACCCTTCCGGAAGCCATCCTCTCTGCCCATGGGGGAGCAGTTCACCGTCTCTGCATACCGGCGTGCTACCTCCAGTCCAGACCCTTCGCCGTCGACGCCTGGCTGAAATCATCCAAACTAAACAATCTCCACATGCTCGAGTTCTATTACATGTTCCCAGATTTCATCAGAGAGTGTGTCGTACGACCACTCACACACCCATCATCTGCGCCTTTTGCACCGGCGTCCTTCTCTTGGTTTGCATCCTCTCTACACACCGCCACCTTTGCTCTTTGCCAAATACCAGACAGTTACGTTCAGGCTCTTAAACTACCACACCTCAAGAGACTTTCACGTGTGGACGTTGGTATATCAGACATCTCGCTTGAAAGCATCATCCACTCTAGTTGCCCCGCACTCCGATGCCTACTGCTTACTTGGAATATGGAAAGCTGCTGCATAAGAATAAACTCACATAACCTTGTAAGCATTGGAATTCGCTGTGGACATGGTGAACTTGTTATAGAGGATGCCCCGTCACTTCAGCGGTTGCTTAACGATATTCTCAGCAGCAACTTGCAGATAACTGTCATGTCTGCACCTAAACTGGAGACTGTGGGCAAATTCCATGATTTTTTCTCTAAATCCAAGGTCATGCGTAACCCTACAGTTATCCAGGTACCTAGTTTTCAGTTGCATTTGTCCGAGTAAACAAATTTCATGTAATAGAACCTTTTGTTCAATTTTTAAAATCGTTGTGCATGCACCATACAGGGTTTGCCATCAGTCAGCCTGTCAACAGTGCTTCAAACGGTCAAGACTTTGCTCATCAAGATGTGTTTTGAAGTGGATGTGGCCGTTTCCCTGATGCAATGCTTTCGAAGCCTTGAGAACTTGTTTATCGAGGTGATGATTCTCACACACATTGAAAGCCCATAACATGCATACTGTATTACTTCTACTGTATGTCTTAAAAAGTGTGTCTTACATTCGTCTGTAAATTGATACACCCGTGGCTAGACATGTTTTAGTATTACATATTGTAGGATCGAAAGTATGTCTAGAGGGGGGGTGATTAGACTACTTGACCAAATAAAAAACTTAACCTTTTCCCAATTTTAGTTCTTGGCAGATTTTAGCTATTGTAGGACAAGTCAAGCAATCATCACACAATTCAAGCAAGCATGCAAAGAGTATATTAGCAGCGGAAAGTAAAGCATGCAACTTGCAAGAATGTAAAGGGAAGGGTTTGGAGAATTCAAACGCAATTGGAGACACGGATGTTTTTCCCGTGGTTCGGATAGGTGGTGCTATCCTACATCCACGTTGATGGAGACTTCAACCCACGAAGGGTAACGGTTGCGCGAGTCCACGGAGGGCTCCACCCACAAAGGGTAACGGTTGCGTGAATCCACGAAGGGTCCACGAAGAAGCAACCACCCACAAAGGGTCCACGAAGAAGCAACCTTGTCTATCCCACCATGGCCATCGCCCACAAAGGACTTGCCTCACTAGCGGTAGATCTTCACGAAGTAGGCGATCTCCTTGCCCTTACAAACTCCTTGGTTCAACTCCACAATCTTGTCGGAGGCTCCCAAGTGACACCTAGCCAATCTAGGAGACACCACTCTCCAAGAAGTAACAAATGGTGTGTAGGTAATGAACTCCTTGCTCTTGTGCTTCAAATGATAGTCTCCCCAACACTCAACTCTCTCTCATAGGATTTGGATTTGGTGGAAAGAAGATTTGAGTGGAAAGCAACTTGGGAAGGCTAGAGATCAAGATTCATATGGTAGGAATGGAATGTCTTGATCTCAACACATGAGTAGGTGGTTCTCTCTCAGAACATATGAGTTGGAATTGTGTATGTGTTCTGATGGCTCTCTCTCATGAATGAAGAGGAGGTGGAGGGATATATATAGCCTCCACACAAAATCCAACCGTTACACACAGTTTTCCAATCTCGGTGGGACCGAATCAACAAACTCGGTCGGACCGAAAAGGTAAACCTAGTGACCGTTAGAGATTTTTGGTGGGACTGACATGCAACTCGGTAGGACCGATATGGTTAGGGTTTGGGCATAACGTAATCTCGGTGAGACCGATTACACAAACTCGGTGAGACTGATTTTGGTAATTAGCTAACCAGAGAGTTGGTCAGGCAAACTCGGTGGGACCGATTTGCTCTTTCGATGAGACCGAAAAGTTACAAAAAGGAAACATTGAATTTACATTGCAATCTCGGTGGGACCGATTCGCTCTTTCGGTGAGACCGAAAAGTTACGAAAGGGAAACACAGAGTTTGCAATCCCATCTCGGTGAGACCGAGATCCCTATCAGTAGAACCGAATTGCTAGGGTTTGGCAGTGGCTTATGACAAGTGAAACTCGGTGGCGTCGGATAGAAAGAATCGGTAGGACCAAGTTTGGCTTGGGGTTTTGGTCATAAGTGGATATGGGAAAGTAGTTGAGGGTTTTTGGAGCATATCACTAAGCACATGAAGCAAGAGGCTCATTAAGCAACACCTCATCCCTCCTTGATAGTATTGGCTTTTCCTAAAGACTCAATGTGATCTTGGATCACTAAAATGTAAAATGAAGAGTCTTGAGCTTTTGAGCTTGAGCCAATCCTTTGTCCTTAGCATTTTGAGGGTTCCACTTTCACATCCATGCCATGCCAATCATTGAGCTTTCCTGAAATAATCATCTTGGAATAGCATTAGCTCAATGAGCTATATGTTGTTATGAATTACAAAAACCACCTAGGGATAGTTGCACTTTCAATCTCCCCCTTTTTGGTAATTGATGACAACATATAGATCAAAGCTTCGACAAATGATAATAAGCATGAAATATATCGTCGCTTTGAGAAGTATGTGACAAGTAAGAGCTCCCCCTAAATTTGTGCATATTTAAAATTTGCTTTGGACTGCAAATGCACAAGGAGTTAGAGTCATGGGTTACTCTTCCATGTCACATACATCTTGGTGGAGCGCTTAAAATGATAAGAATGAAATACATGCACTCATCACCAAGAATAGTGAATGATCACATAAGATAGATAATATAATAGCATTAAGCAAGCATTAAGTGTAGCTTATGATCAAACACATGATCATCAATGTCTCACAAGCAATGACATAGTATCCAAGCACTCAAAAGCAAACAAAGTTCGAAAAACCACCAAATAAAGCAAGAGAGAAAAAAGCAACACTCTCTCTCTCGAAGCCTATGATCTATACATTTTTCTCCCCCTTTGGCAACAAGTTACCAAAAAGTTCCTAGAAAATGCATAGTGCTAGATAGACGCTTAGGCTTGATCTTCAGGTGGTGGTGGAGTCCGGATCACTCCAAGGACGAAGGCTTCCGTAGACGCTGGAGTTGGAGCTGAAGTAGACGCTGGAGCAGGTTGGGCTGGTGCTACGGCTGGAGCTGAGGCAGTTGCTCTTGTGTCAGGAACTGGCACTGCAGACGACCTCGGACCTTGTGGCACTCTGGCAAAGGCATCAGTGGTTCTCTTCCCTTTCCTCTCCTGCATATCATCTTGGAGCTGCTCCACTGCAGTCTGAATCTCTGTCACCTTGGCATCCAAGTCATAGAACTTTTGTTCCATGATTCTCTCTAAGCTTGCCTGGTTCTGAGTTAGGGTGGCTAGTCCTTTCTCAATCCGCAGGGTGGATGCAATCAGGTAACCAAGCTGCTCTTGTTTGGTTTTCAAGAAATATTCAGATGCCTCCTCTTGAGTTGGCATCTTGGCAGCTTTCTCCTTCCTTGCCTTCTGCTTCTTTGCTTGTGCTTGTGCAGATGATGGTTCATTTTCAGTCATCACAACTTGATTGTCCTCAAAATCTGGACGGATGGGCAGGTGTTCCTTGTCCAATAAGTATATGCATGTGCCCATCTTGGAGTTGATGAGATCCTGAATTTGTGGGTCATAACCACAGCTCCTCTTCTGATCTACTGCAGTCCTCTTGATAGTCTCTACTATGAGGCTCATCACCTTGAACTTCTGTGGCACATCAAATACATGAAGCAAATTGATTGCATGGCCTCTGATTATCTTGTGATCACCTGACTTGGGAAAGAGAGTGTGCCTCAAAATCCAATTGATGGTTGGCAGCCCTGACAGAAGATAGTGCACTGAGCCAAATTTGAACGTGTCAAGTGCTTCATTTGGAATTTCGTTGTACATATTGGACATAGAGTTATGGTCCATCTTCTTCTTGGCATATATGTCCAAGTCATCATCATGCTCCTCTGGGGCATTAATGAGCTGTGCCCACTCATCAACTATAGATTGGTACCTTGTACCCTCAGACATCCATGTGATCCTCCCATCTGGATAAAAATGTGCTGTGGAGTAGAACTGCATTATAAGCTCCTCATTCCACTTTGTGAGCTTCTGCCCAACAAAGTCAGCTACTCCACAAGCTATGAAGCTGTCATACACTCCAGGTTAGTGTTCCTCATTTTCCTTCATGTAGGTCCAGTCGACCCATCTCATGTCACAAACAATGGGCTTCTTGTCCAACAAAACTGTCTCATAGAAGTCCTGTTGTTCCTTAGAGTGGAACCTGTAGTCAACAGCAGTCCTCCTCCTTGAAGCATACGGATCTGCTTCTCTCCACTTCCTCAGCCCTGAGTCTCTTCTGAGCTTCATGTCCTCAGCCACAGGATGAGCATCACTATGGTCTGGGATCTTGGGCTTGAGCTTTCTGAGTACTTGCTCTTCATCATCTTCTTCTGCAGCTTCAGGCACTGGGGCCTTGTTCTTTTCAGCAGCTGGGATGCTTCTTGTATTTCTCTTTGGTGCAGACTTGGGCTTGGAGGCAGCTTTGGGTGCTTCTTTGGGCTTAGATGTGGCAGCCCCTGTCCTGATAGCATCACCCATAAGCTTAGGTGCCTTTGGTGCTGGTGCAGCAACCTCTTCTTCCTCTTCCTCTTCCATGATGGAAGCCTTTCCAAGCACTCTGGCCATGGTCTTCTTGACCCTTTCCTTCCTTTTCTTTCCTTCAGCAGCAACTGGCTCTTTGGGTGCAGGTTTTTCAGTTAAAGCCCTGGACTTTGACATAGGCTACCTGCCTGCTGGCCTTTTGATTTTCATCCCTGGCTTTGTGCCTTGTGCTGGCTCGACTCTCTTTGATGTGGCTTCCTCTTCTGCCACATAATCTTCATCCTCAGAATCCGAAGTTCTCTTCTTTCTTTGTCTGGTGGCAGCTTTTGGCAGATTGCTAGGAGTACTTCTGCTGCCATCATCTAAAGATCTTGAGGGACTAGTGCCCTCACTCATCTGCACTTGCTCTTCTGACATGTTCTGGCTATCACTCTGGTCTGACATGATGAACAAGCTGACTGCTGACCCTATGAATAGTTTATAGATGAGGTAGAATAGATGAGCATCACAAAATGCAGAGATTTTTGCAAAAGAATGATCCAAAAACTTAGTTTTAGTTTCCCACTGAAATCATCTCGGATCTACCGATTTTCAAACTCGGTGATACCGAAGCAGTTTTGGAACCTAAACTAGTGAACTCGGTCGGATCGAGTCACAGTTCGGTGGCACCGAGACTGCTAGGGTTTCACAGAGTTCCAAAATCGGTCACACCGATAAGTAATTCTCGGTCAGACCGAGTCTCACTTGTGCAATGGCATAAGCCAAATCGGTGGGACCGAGTTTTTCAACTCGGTGGGTCCGAGATGGTTTCGGCGGAAACCTAACCCTAAAATTTTCGAATCAAAACTAATCTACGAACGCATTGACTGGATAGGAGTGTTTCAATCGTGGCAAGAATCATGACGATCACAATGTGCTAAGAATTGGATTGGGTAATAGCACAAAGATCGAGTCCATACCCTAGTTCGACGGAGACTCACTACGGCGGCAACGGCAGGGTTGAATTCCCGTTGACGGCGACGGAGACCAGCGACTGGAGGCGGCTGGCGGCGAGAAGACGATCCGGAGACCACGTTGGCAGAGCAGGCTATCGCACGGGCGAAGGGGTTCAGAGAAATTTCCAAATTTCTGCCCGTGACTATATATAGCCCGACCCTGTCGGTGTGACCGAGTGGAACGACTCGGTGGCACTAAGATGCAAAACTGTATACAGTTGTTGCAACTCAGTGTGACCGAAAGGTTCAAATCGGTTGCACTGAGATCGAAAACCTAGATCAACTTAATGATCTCGGTAGGACCGAAAGTAGGGTATCGGTCAGACCGAGAGTCATAAAGAGGTTTTGGAAGTTTAAGTCTATGACGAATCGGGGACTCCGAGCGCTCCTCACACAGAGTGGTTCGAATCTGACTTGATCAAATTTTGTGATGTAGCATGAATAGAGTTTGAGACGAGAAAAGCATAGATAGCTAGAGGAGGTTCTTAGGCATTCTTGTCCATCCACTTGGCAAAAGGAAATAAAACCAAACAATCAAAACAACAAGTGGATGTCCTCGAATGAGTAAAATATGCAACCAGCATGCTCACACAATAAGATGGCCCATGAAATATGTGACAAGGCATGCACAACCAATTCTAGCATCTACCAAGCAATTTGCGATGACAAGGTCATCTATATATGAGTATATTGACTTAGGAGTCAAGTGAGAACACTTGATCATAGGTCATACTCATCGTTTAAGCTCAAGTGGGGTTACCACTTTTACATAAAGCATTGTTGTGTTCACATCTTTAGAGTTGCTTTAGCTCAAGTCTTAGAGTAAAGCTCCCCCTAGATGTGATATCCCCCCTTAGAGAGATGAACTAACCTCGGGTTTTGTCGATGATGACTTCATGTAGATGTTGAAGATGTGGACGCTCAATGTTGATGTAGATCACTTGGAGCTATCCATTTGAGTGAATTGCACTTTCAATACCTACATGGGTTAGTCCCACAAGGAACAAACAAGGATATCCATAGACATAGAGTGATGCACACACAAGATGATGTCCATGAAAACTTTTAGGTTACCTTGTCCCTTGTCTTAGCAACAAGAGGGTTTGTGACTCCTTGAACTAGTGCAAGATGTGGAAGTTGATTGCACTTGTTCTTGCCAAAATGATAAGAGTGAAGTATGTTGGCGGAGTCACCCTCAAGAACTCTCTAGTTCTTCTTCTTTTGGATCCACACCATCTTGATGGGAATCCTTGGAGTTGTAGTCATACTTGATGAAGTGGAACTTGAAGTAGTCTTGGGAATCCACTTGACTAAGGTCTTAGGAGCTTCTTCAAATGCATCAATTTCCTCTTGAAGCTTGTCCTTGCCTTTTTGCTTGTAGTCTTGTGGTGGAAGATCATCTTGAGCTTGTGTCCCCTTGAAAGAAGCATCATACTTCTTTTGTTGAGGAACAAACTTTGTCTTGGGGTATTGATCTTCTTCCCACTCAACTCCATTGGCATTGAACTTTCGTTCAAAACCAACACCTTGATTCTTCCGGTGCATTCCTTGCTTGCGCACAATTTCCTCGAATTGCTTACTCCCGGCAAGGCTTTTGTACACTCCTTTCTCTATAATTCCCTTCAATAAGCTATTTTCTTGCTCAAGTGTAACTTGGCTAAGAGAATCATTAGTGGAATCAAGAGAACTACTAGAAGCAACAATATTGGATTTAGCATGATCATTGTTACTGCTAGAGGAAGAATCTTTCTTGTTCTTGTTACTAGACTTGACTTGAGGCATGTAAGTGGATAAGAGTAAACGCTTGGCAATGTAAGAAGAACTTTTCTTGCGAAGATCATCATTGATTGCTTTTAAGAACTCATGCTCTTGCTCAAGATTGAGCTTTTCAAAGCGTAATTTCTCATGAGCTCTTAAAAGTTCTCGATGATCTTCGAAGATAGTTTCATGAGCTAACTTAAGAGTGTTTAGTTCTTTAGTTAGAGCCTCAATCTTCTCCTTATCATTGTCATTCGTTTTATCTTGATTAGCATGATTAATTGACGTTTCATCATAGTATTCATCACTAGAGTTGTCAACAAGCAAATCATCACCTAACAAGTCATCTTCATCACTATTGAAATCAACATACTCGGCGTGTGCTACCTTAGGACCTTTGGCCATGAGGCATCTTCCAATTCCTTCATTTGGTGAGTCAAATATGTCGTAGGAGTTGGTTGACACAAGTGCTAGACCGGCAACACCTTCATATTGAGTATCTTCGGAGTCAGAGTGATAACTTCTCTCGGAGTGGCTGTCGGAGTCGGAGCCGGATACCCATTCACCAACATGAGCTTGATGTCATTGTTTTGTGTAGCTCCTTGATGATTTTTCCTTCCTTTCCGAATCCTTGCTTCTCCGTGAGTATCTTCGTTCATAACGATCATCTCTACTCCTTCTCTCTCTTGGTGGTGATTCTTTGCTTCTTCTTTTTGGAGAATCTTCTCTTCTCTTGTAGGGAGCCGTACACTCATTGGAATAGTGTCCGGGTCTTCCACAACTGTAGCAGTTTCGCTCTCGACTAGAAGATCTTTTGTCATTGTAGGACCTTGACTTGAAGCTTCTATCTTTGCTTCTACTCTTGTAGAACTTGTTGAAGTTCTTCACCATTAAGCTCAATTCTTCATTGAAGTCCTGTTTCTCACTTGATGATGTAGGGGCTTCACATGAGGCTTTGTAGGCACCACTTGATTTGTTGTGAAGTTCCTCTTTATCCTTAAGTGGCATCTCATGAGCAACAATTCTTCCAATCACCTCCGTTGGCTTGAGATCTTTGTAATTGGGCATCATTTGGATCAATGTGCACACGGTATCATATTTTCCATCCAAGGCTCTTAGAATCTTCTTGATGATGAATCTATCGGTCATCTCTTCACTTCCTAAGCCGGCAATCTCATTTGTGATGAGAGCAAGCCTAGAGTACATTTCAGCGACACCTTCACCATCCTTCATTTTGAACTTGTCAAGTTGACTTTGAAGCACATCCAACTTGGATTCCTTGACGGAGTCGGTACCTTCATGCATATCAATCAAAGTGTCCCAAATTTCCTTTGCATTCTCAAGACGGCTGATTTTGTTGAATTCTTCGGGGCACAATCCGTTGAAGAGAATATCACAAGCTTGAGCATTGTATTGCAACATCTTCAACTCATCCGCGGTAGCTTCACGGTTTGGTTCTTTCCCATCAAAGAAGTCACCTTGCAAACCAACACACACAATAGCCCAAACGGCGGGGTTATGTCCAAGAATATGCATTTTCATTTTATGCTTCCAACTAGCAAAATTAGTACCATCAAAGTAAGGACCTCTACGGTGATAATTTCCCTCGCTAGACGCCATACTCTCCTAGGTTGTGAAACTAAGGATATGACCACCAAAAGCTATGGAGATCAAAGCAAATGGAGACCAAAGCTCTGATACCACTTGTAGGATCGAAAGTATGTCTAGAGGGGGGGGTGATTAGACTACTTGACCAAATAAAAAACTTAACCTTTTCCCAATTTTAGTTCTTGGCAGATTTTAGCTATTGTAGGACAAGTCAAGCAATCATCACACAATTCAAGCAAGCATGCAAAGAGTATATTGGCAGCGGAAAGTAAAGCATGCAACTTGCAAGAATGTAAAGGGAAGGGTTTGGAGAATTCAAACGCAATTGGAGACACGGATGTTTTTCCCGTGGTTCGGATAGGTGGTGCTATCCTACATCCACGTTGATGGAGACTTCAACCCATGAAGGGTAACGGTTGCGCGAGTCCACGGAGGGCTCCACCCACAAAGGGTAACGGTTGCGCGAGTCCACGAAGGGCTCCACCCACAAAGGGTCCACGAAGAAGCAACCACCCACAAAGGGTCCACGAAGAAGCAACCTTGTCTATCCCACCATGGCCATCGCCCACAAAGGACTTGCCTCACTAGCGGTAGATCTTCACGAAGTAGGCAATCTCCTTGCCCTTACAAACTCCTTGGTTCAACTCCACAATCTTGTCGGAGGCTCCCAAGTGACACCTAGCCAATCTAGGAGACACCACTCTCCAAGAAGTAACAAATGGTGTGTAGGTAATGAACTCCTTGCTCTTGTGCTTCAAATGATAGTCTCCCCAACACTCAACTCTCTCTCATAGGATTTGGATTTGGTGGAAAGAAGATTTGAGTGGAAAGCAACTTGGGAAGGCTAGAGATCAAGATTCATATGGTAGGAATGGAATGTCTTGATCTCAACACATGAGTAGGTGGTTCTCCCTCAGAACATATGAGTTGGAATTGTGTATGTGTTCTGATGGCTCTCTCTCACGAATGAAGAGGAGGTGGAGGGATATATATAGCCTCCACACAAAATCCAACCATTACACACAGTTTTCCAATCTCGGTGGGACCGAATCAACAAACTCGATCGGACCGAAAAGGTAAACCTAGTAACCGTTAGAGATTTTCGGTGGGACTGACATGCAACTCGGTAGGACCGATATGGTTAGGGTTTAGGCATAACGTAATCTCGGTGAGACCGATTACACAAACTCGGTGAGACCGATTTTGGTAATTAGCTAACCAGACAGTTGGTCAGGCAAACTCGGTGGGACCGATTTGCTCTTTCAGTGAGACCGAAAAGTTACAAAAAGGAAACATTGAATTTACATTGCAATCTTGGTGGGACCGATTCGCTCTTTCGGTGAGACCGAAAAGTTACGAAAGGGAAACAGAGAGTTTGCAATCCCATCTTGGTGAGACCGAGATCCCTATCGGTGGAACCGAATTGCTAGGGTTTGGCAGTGGCTTATGACAAGTGAAACTCGGTGGCGCCGGATAGAAAGAATCGGTAGGACCGAGTTTGTCTTAGGGTTTAGGTCATAAGTGGATATGGGAAAGTAGTTGAGGGTTTTTGGAGCATATCACTAAGCACATGAAGCAAGAGGCTCATTAAGCAACACCTCATCCCTCCTTGATAGTATTGGCTTTTCCTAAAGACTCAATGTGATCTTGGATCACTAAAATGTAAAATGAAGAGTCTTGAGCTTTTGAGCTTGAGCGAATCCTTTGTCCTTAGCATTTTGAGGGTTCCACTTTAACATCCATGCCATGCCAATCATTGAGCTTTCCTGAAATAATCATCTTGGAATAGCATTAGCTCAATGAGCTATATGTTGTTATGAATTACCAAAACCACCTAGGGATAGTTGCACTTTCACATACACCCGTATCTACAAAAAATCCAATAAATACTTTACATTGGATGCTCTCTCGACAGAATCTCTGTTTTTAGAGCTTAAGTATTTTCATTCTTCATGTACATCTAGGGAGGACTCTGTTGCGGAGAAACAAATACATGGCGTCGTAAGCACCGACCATTTGTCAAACAAGATGAATTTCGTTTGGAGATAGTAACGCTGGATGACTATGAACCCTGCTTTGGTAAACATTGAATTTGTGAGATTCTTTGTTCTGAGTGCAAGCAAGCTTGAGACCATGAGGCTTAACTATCGCTTCCACCAAGACTTCACAGAAGAATTTTACGAAAAGCATCAAAAGGATCTTCTGTGGCACAAAAAGGCTTCTGAACGTGCTCGCCTTATATTATCAGGAGCGTGCAAGCACCGGTTCTTTTATTTAAAACTCACGCGTGTTGAATACGTGGATTTGACGAACCCATTTAGTTGTGACTGCTGAACACAGAGCTGGATTAAGTTGTTCAAGCTTGCAGGGTTACATGTTTTTGCGCCCTTTTGAACGTGCGTTTTGTCTAAACATGAACAGACAACCCTTGTAATATTTTGTACTGTATGTAAGCTTGCCATAACAATCCTTGACCAGAAAGTGATGTAACTGTGCAAATGAAAGTGTTTTCACTGTGCAAACGTCTGTGCCTTCAGGCACATTGAATGTTTCAGCGGAAAGATTCTGAGTATTTTACCGGCACGACACTGACTCTTTGTTAGTACATTACCATGTTCCCACTGATAATGAACTCGTCAGTGGGAACCATTCCAATACCGTAGCAAGTCCGTGATACGTAGGCCAATAAAACCGTGTGTCTCGTGACATGACGGTTGTTCTTCGTCTTGAGGTCATACTTTGTCTAGAAACTTCACAATCGTGCTTTTCTAACTGACTATCAAGAAGGTTCGTACACGTACATGTAGAGGCCTTACTTCGGCGCCTTCTGCGCACACTTTTCTGCACCTAGAGAGGGTTTATGCTGAGCCAGGCCTGGAGAAACGCCATGCCCATGCGTGTAGTGGCTCCCCAACAGTGCCTCTGGTGCCTGCATCTACGTGCCTCAAGTGACATAAGCCGTGACTGTTAGGTGCCCGTGGAACCAGACGCCCGCGGGTCCAGAGAGCTCACAACGGTGTCTCTCCAGCAGAGCATTCTCACCACACTTTTGTGCATCCATTGGGTAGAAACTCGTGCCAAAGAGGCTCCATTTCCGTGCCTCCCTTGTGGTTGCAGAGAATACATGTCCGTGCCTCCATAGCTGAGTATTCGGATCCATGCCTCTGCCACCGTCATTTTGTGCATTCAGAGGGTTGAAAATTGTACGTCCCTGTAGAGGCTAGACTTCTGTGCCTCCGGAGCCTGAACCCTTGTGCCTCACGTGCCACGAGCCGTGGCTTTTACGTTCCCCCGGAAGCACACTGCCGTGGATCCAGAGACTTCACAAACGTGTCTTTTCAACTGAGTGTTCGCAACAATGCCTCTGCCACCACACTTTTGTGCATCCAGGGAGTCGATAGCTGGCTGTGTGGAGGCTTCAACGAGGTGCGTGCTTGTACAGACTTCAATTAGGTGCATCCACCGCCTGCACGCACGTGCCTCAAATGACACTTGCCCCCGTGTCGTGGCGCCACACCCCCGTGTCTCTATAGACCGCAGAACCGTGCATCTCTAATCGAGTATTCGGACACATGCCTCTCCCACCAAACTTCAGTGTATCCCTACAGTTGATACACATGCCTCCAGCGTATAATTGAAGTTTGTACAATAAATATAATTGTTGTTAGAGCGAACAAGATGTTCGTAGTGTATTTACACGACCTGTTAGCCGGTGGATGTACTGGTTGTAAACTCGTGCTCCATGCTACGGGACGTCCGTGCCTTCAGGCACATCGAGATGTTTCAGTGGAAAGATTCTGAGTATTTTACCGGCACGACGCTAACTCTTTGTTAGTACAGTACCATGTTCCCACTAATAATGAACTCATCAGTGGGAACCTTTCCAATTCAGAAGCAAGTCCGTGATTTGTAGGCCAATAAAACCGTGTGTCTCGTGACATGATGGTTGTTCTTCATCTCAAGGTCAGACTTTGTCTAGAAACTACACAACAGTGCCTCTGGCACCTGCATCTACGTGCCTCACGTGACATAAGTCGTGACTGTTAGGTGCCTGTGGAGCCAGACGACCACGGGTCCAGAGAGCTCACAACAGTGCCTCTCCAGCAGAGCATTCTCACCCATGCCTCTACCACCACAGTTTTGTATATCCATTTGGGTTGACACTCGTGCCTAAAGAGGCTTCATTTCCGCGACTCCAGTGTTTCAATACACGTGCCTGACATGACACTTGTCATGACCCTTGTGGTTGCAGAGAATACATGCCCGTGCCTCCATAGCTGAGTATTCGGATCCATGCCTCTGCCACTGTCATTTTGTGCATTCAGAGGGTTGACAATTGTGCGTCCATGTAGAGGCTAAACTTCGGTGCCCCTGGAGTCTGCACCCTTGTGCCTCACGTGCCATGAGTCGTGGCTTTTACGTTCCCCTGGAGACAAACGGCACGTGGATCCAGAGACTCCACAACCGTGTCTTTCAACTGAGAGTTCACAGCCATGCCTCTGTCACCATACTTTTGTGCATCTAGGGAGTTGATACTTATGTCTGTAGAGGCTTTAATGGGGTTGGTGCCTGCACAGACTGCAATTAGGTGCCTCCAGTGCCTGCACGCACGTGCCTCACATGACACTTGCCACCGTCTCGTGGATCCACACCACCGTGTCTCTACAGACCGCACAACCATATGTCCTTAACTGAGTATGCCAACCCATGCCTCTCCCACCAAACTTCTGTGTATTCGGACGGTTGATAGCCGTGCCTCGTCAAGATGCACGTCTATTGAAGCCGTGACTATTCCACCATGTCTGTCAAAATCTTCTAGATTAGGTACGTATATATATTCTCGTCTTTGTGAATCGTAAAACCCTAACCCTCTTCCCAGATCAACCGCACAAAGAGCTGCAATGGAGGCGGCACAAGCTCGAGAATGGAGATGAAGAAGCGTGCCTCTAGCAACAAGAAGATGAGGTTCGCGGCTGTACCCGTGCCCCCTATGCTCGTTAAGAGGAGCGGCAGTGGCCCGCCCACTGGATCCGAGAACCATGTTGAGTCTGGTCTGGATTGCATCAGCGATCCCCCGGACGCCATCCTCGGCGAGATCATCTCTCATCTGCCCATAAAGGAAGGCATGCGCACACAAGTGCTCGCATCTCGGTGGCGCCGCATATGGCGCACCGCACCACTCGATCTCGACTTCCGTGTGATCCTTGATACTCGTTCTACCAGATCTCTGGAAAAAATCTGTTGCCAAATCATCCGCGTTCTCCCGGGCAAGCAAATCGTCCAGGAAACATACATCGGAACTCAATGTCGACATCTTAGTTGCAACTATCGTGGAGAATCTGTCGCCAATGGCTTCAGTCTTCCTGTATCTATCCTCTCCGATCACGAGGGCCCGATTCGCCACCTCTGCATACCGACAAGCTACCTCTAGTGCCAACCTTGTGGCGTCGATGAGTTGTTCTTGTGTCAGAATCTGGACAAACTCCAGGTTTTAGAGTTCTATCATATATTCCCAAATTTCTTCTACCCAGGGCCATCAGCACGCAGAATCCCTTCTTCTATGCCATCGCCACCGGCATCCATCTCTAGATTTCGCTCATCTCTCCACACCGTCACCTTCGCTATGTGCAAACTAGAAGACAATCTAGTAGAAATGCTTTGCCTCCCACTGCTCAGGAGACTTTCGCTGGTGGAGGTTTATATATCAGATGTCTCCTTCCGGAAGTTCATCCACCACGGTTGCCCTACCCTGAAGTGTCTGCTGCTTGTTTGCAACAAGAAATTCTGCTGTCTAGAAATAAACTCAGTTATGCTTGTAAGCATTGGCATTCGTTCCGATAGAGGAAAACTGATCATTAAGGATGCCCCTTCCCTCCGGAGATTGCTACATGATTCTGTAGATGCACAACTACAAATAACAGTTTTGTCCGCGCCTGTGTTGGACACACTGGGAAAAATTTCTGAATTACCCAACGAAACAAATATCATTGGGCCTACAGTTATTCAGGTACTGCCTCTGCATGTTACTTTGACCTGCTTATTCAAAAGCACTTGAGATTCACATCCACGAGCTAATAATATCACGTTATGTTATCAATGAAGGGTGTCTGCATAAGTAGCCTACACGCGGTGCTGGATTCCGTCAAGACCTTGTTTATCTCACAGACATGCTTTAATCTGGATGAGATTGTTGACTTGCTGCGATGCTTTCAATGCTTGCAAAACTTGTTTATCGAGGTGATGATTTCACACACGTTGAAAGTCCACGCACAATATACATAATATACTGGCACTAACTGCTCAGTTTGCTCTTCATGTGTGTTTATGGGGGAGGATGGGATCAAAGAGGTATAACAAATGAATGGCACCAAAAGCAGCGGGTGTTTCTCAATAATCACTACATTTGTTTGAGGACATTAATGTTGGAAGACTATGAAGTCACAGATGCAAACACTGAATTTGTGACATTCTTTATTCTCAATGCTAGGATGCTACTAACCATCAGGCTTAAGTTTGGCCTGCGTAGAGATTTCACTAGTGAATTTTACCAATGGCAAGAAGAGGTACTGCAGATGGATAAAAGGGCTTCTAATTGTGCTGAGCTTAAATTAACAACAACTTGCAAGCATATGCACATGGATTTAAAAAACACAGGTGTTGAATATCTGGATTTGCCAGATCCATTCAACTGTGGATGCTGAAAACAGGTTTGGAGAGATGTACTTGCTATATTGAATGAGGGCATTATGTAAACATGGTCAATGAATTCTCACTCGTTTTGCACCGTACCGTCTGTAAGCTTTTTTTTCTTGAGGCAGTAAGCTCATATTTTTAAAAATTAGGGTTATGAACATTTATGATATCAATTATGTGCGTGCTTTATGTTTTCAAAATCGATCATATGTTTCTGGACCCAATGATAAAAAAATCAGCTAACACAGATGCTCATAAATCAAACTAGTATCCTCTTGTTTATCTCAGTTGCTTGGCATAAAATTCTGTCTTTTAAAAGCAACATGCGTCCATTGCAAACCTGCAACTGCTGCAACCGCATCTCTCCGAAGGACGTCTGTGCACCCCACAAGAAATGAACGTGCATCAAGAGGTTGTGAAAATCATATGTCCGTGTGAACACGTCATTGTAAACATTTGGAATGCTGTGATAATGACTTAAGGTCAGCAACGAACCTCCAATCGCTTTTTAGATGCTGGGTTTCCATTCTCATTATCATATTGAACAAAATTCATGCATCCGAAGAATTCGTGAAAGCGAAAGATTACGTGCCCCTTCTAATTGCAGACACCGTGTCCCTCCGAGAGACCGTGTCAGAAATGAACAATTTGGAAAATAGTAGCAGGGTCTTGCATCATTTAAACATACACCCGTGCCTCTCTCAGTGAACAAGCAACTTAAAATGTTACGAAAACAGAGGCACTTCAGTGCATTTTCTCCTTGCAGAACCATGCGCACCGTGGCTTCACTCCCCTGTCCCTCGGAGTGGTCGTGTCATGCGAAAACAACTAGGAGAACACAACTAGGAGTGGTCGTGTCATGCGAAAACAACTAGGAGAACACAAAAGACGTATGTGCGTCGTCCGCATGTACAACCGTGCGCCAACTGCTTAAAGACCACGCGTCTGTCATGAACACGTCATTGAGAACATTTAGAATACAGAGGCCTCTCCGTGCGTCTCATTCTTATCCTTATAGGATGATGCGCACTGTGGCTTCACGTCCCTGTCCCTTCGAGAGACCGTGTTAGGGGAAAAAATACTTCGAAAAACAGAAGCATGGTCGTGCGTCATGGACGTGCACAACCTGTCTCAGTGAACGCCTCGCTGAGAAAATTTGAAAAACAGAAACAAAGCCGTGCCTTATTTGCATGTAAGTCCGTGCGTGTTGGGGCCATCAGTGCGTGCCTCTATGCTCCTAATAAGCCAATGTCTTTGCCGATGTACAATAGCCCCATGTCAGTGAGCAGGCGGGTATTATAACTGTCTGTTCTGTGTTGTGCCAACCCAGACCGCCCCCTCCCACTCACCTGCTATAGAGTTCATCGTCTCTTCTCTCTCGATTCTCCCTCTAGATCTAGGGTTAGTCCATTTTCTCTTAATTTCTATGTGAATTTTTCACTATGATCTTTTTTCCTCTCTGTTGGTTTCATCTCTCCATGTTTGAAAGCGACGCATCTGCGTTGTTATGCTAGGAATTGCCTGAAAAGTTGTTATCTAAACCAAATCAGTGCCTCTTAGGGGTGGGGTTGATTGGGAGTCGATGTTTGTGCTTGAGAATGCTATGAGCTACAGCGACCTGCGGCGTCCAAGTCCCAGGTGAGCGATGAACTTCGCCGAGGGAGGTTGGTAGTTTAAATTGAAGCCCGTTAGGTCTTGCAAACAACGGCGGTGGCCGGAAGTCCAAGATGTTGAGCTCTATTGCTTAGGGTGCTGGAGGTCGGCGTTTGGGGTGTTGTTGACTGGGAGTCGGCGTCAATGCTTGAGGATAGCGTTTGGGGTCTTGTACGCTGGAGGCAAGGTTAACATTGATGGATCACCTGTTTCAAAAACCACCTAGCCACTCATGTTCCGGTGGTTGGCATCGGCGATGGTGGCATATGGTTGCGGATGACGTTGTTGATGGGTGCAGCTCTGACGAATTTACATATAATTTTAATGTTACAAACACTCCTTTGAGCTGCCTGATGATAAACTATTGTTTCTCCTTTTTGCTTGTCTTGTCTTGAAATATACATTTGCTAAAGCTGCTTTTAAAACCAAGCAGCAGAAATCCTTTCACTGATTGACATTGACAACCAAGATTGTGAACAGCTCTAAAAATAGTCAATACTGAATTGTGATGAATTAAGCAACCATTTTTGGAAAATAAAATACTGATTTAATTAAATTTGTATTTCCTCTGTTGTTACATATCCCATATCTACTGTTCACCTTCTAATCAAAAGCAGTGCACATGTCTTTTTAGGAAATTGCTTGTGAACGACTATTTATGTAAAAATGGTGGTTTAACCAAATAGTTTTTCAAGATAATAAAATTTTCCTTGTGTTGAGAATTTCATATAGCTGTTGTTTTGCAACGTATTCCAGGGGAAACCATGTGTTGTGATATATGTACCAACTTCGGTTGCCCTGGATTGGAGTTAGGCGTTCTTCATAGCACGATAACAGTGCATCTTCCTCGATGCTTCAAGACATGCCTGGTAAGGAGAAATGTTTGCCACCCCATGATGCCCATCAGTTACTACCAACTAGTGTATCTTTCTGATGGAGGAAATAAAAGTTTCTACCATATTATTGGAATGGAATGCCTACATTTAAGCATTCAATGATATGTTCTCAATTTTTGATGTACCTTGTTTTATAAAATAGCAACACGTTGAAAACAATTGGTACACGTATGATAAGCGCTATCTGTCTTGGTTATACATGCCTCGTAAGATTTTTTTTCCTGCGTAGTATGTGACATGCTATTGCAGGCAGCAAGTCACTTCTTCAATCTATCAGTGGAAAGAGGAAGCATTTCAAGAAGAAGGAAAACAAAGAAATCCAGTACTGATCACCAACGAGGATCTGTCATATGAGATCTGCATCACCGATGAACCTAACCGGTCTAAAATTCATGGACATGGCTGGGAAAAGTTAATTAGTGACTACGATCTTCATTATCGAGATCTAATCATCATAAACCTGGATACTGGGAGTCTTTCCATTGAGATAGATCTGAGACTCAGTGATTCTCGAGGAGGTCACATGCCCCTCCCCAAACCATCACTAGGTAAGTGCACCAACTTCCATCCTGTTTTATCAACTACGTTTATCAGCATACTTTGGTGCTCCTACCCTTGTCCACTAAATGAATGGCATACTTCCAGTCAAAGTTATTTTGAAAATGTTTTATGAAATTCTGTTGATTATCATCCCAACTTCATCACATGCATTGAATTTAACCATTCCTTTTAAACTTAAATACCGAGTTCATCTGTTTGAAGAAATTTGTTTGAAAATGAGTTATTTTTTCCATGCAGCTCTTGATTTTCTAAATGACTCGGAGAGGGTGTACATTGGGAAAACAGTGTTCGGTCGAGGCGTAAACCTCTCATACAGACAATTTGGATAGATGATATACTATGTGTTTGAGTCTGACGACTTCCCCACCATACCCTTTGTGCAACGTCTAAACGTCACCAATGTCATAAATGGTCGTCTGGTTAGTCATTGATTATTTGTTTTGATCCACTGCCATGGTTTTGTTTGCTATTTTCGATGTTTTATGTCCTTGTACATTGATTTTATCTAGTAATATCGGTACAATCTGCAGAGAATTCCGTCTGCCGTTGTGAGGCTTCTAAAGATGAACCTAGGATATCTACCTCAAAACGGTGGAATCAGCCTAACAGAGATGTATGATGCAATAGACATGAGCACAAAGTACTGCATACGAATCGACAGCAGAATGGAGGTGACCAGTTTTTTAGATTTTGCCCGGGAAGCTCAGCTAAGGGTTGGTTCAGTTGTCCTTGTCACAATTGAAAAGCGGTGGCCAACATTGGGAAACATGAAGCTGTTGCGGATGATAATCAACGACCTTTCCTGATAGAGCATTGCCGGTGGCTATACTTCCTAGTTCAGTAATTTATGTCTATTTTTTGAACAGGCTGTACACACCAGTTTTGTTATTTAGTTATGTCATGGTATGTAACTGAGCATATAATTATGTCCAAGAGGACGGTGGTGAAAATTCCCTGTCAAAGAAGGTGAAACGCTTACGTGGGTTAATTTATTTATCTCTGATAATAATAAAAGGATTCACTGACTAATAATGGAGGATGAATGGCTGTGGTGAAGTATGTTTCAGAATAGTTTAGTGACGTTGCTAGCTCCGCACGTCAGTAGTATACATATTTTTCACTATGGTGCTCCGCAGAGTAGCGTCATGCCATGTAGTTTTGTGGAGGACAAGCATACACCTCTATCAACCGCACATCACTTCTCCTAAAAACCTAGTGCCTTCCCCTATGGCTCAGTCACCTTAAACATCCATGCCTTTACAAACTGTCACTTAAAACATTTGATAGAACATGGGCATGGATTGACGTCCATGCAATCACATAGCATCGTACCTGTGCCTCTAGTTGTGCTTCTCGCCGTATAAGTGCGTTTCGCAGCTGCATGCCCACGCCCCTCGTTTCTTCTCGTTGTTTCTTCCCATCTCGTACTTGCAACTACTTCAGACATGATTGTGCCTGTTGCGTCGGCACATTCATGACTCTCAACACCGTGCCTCGACAAGAATAACAACTGTGCTTGTAACAGTGAAGCATACAGGTGATACATTCAGGACACCTTAGGGACCACCTTCTTGCTACTATTTCAGACATGACCATGCCTGTTCTGTCGACACATTCATTCCTCTCACAGTTAATTGGAAAACATTCCGGAAAACAGTAACGGACGCCTATTGTCAATCCTCACATCACGTACATTCGTCGTACATTCCTTCGTCACACAAGTAATAGCCGTGCCTCTGCCACAAAACATATAAGTGAAAAACGATTCTTCCTACACATATAAAACCCAGAATGCCCTTGATAAATGTCGAATCCCACCTTGCGGTAAAACCATGGAGGATGGTGCTTCTCAGAAACACATCTGTGGCTTTTTGCGAATGTAGTTGAGTGCACGGCTATTTGTCCGTGCCCGTGCCTCTCACGTAGCACCATAGCATGAATTGACGTCCGTGCAATCACATAGCTTCATCTCCGTGCCTCACGTAGCATCGTATATGTGCCTCTTGTTGTGCCTCTCGTTGTATGAGTGCTTCTTGCAGCTGCATATCCACACCTCTCGTTGTTTCTCGTTCTTTTTGTCCATCTCATAGAGTTAGTTGCAACACGGACACACAATAGTGCCTCTGATAAAACATAGCACTTATACAACGAGAGTGCAAAAAGTTAACATTTGACAGCAAACTGAATGTATCACTGAAAACAATTGCCACGACTAGTGAATGTACCACCCCCGTGTGTCTGAGAGTTAAACCAGCCACTTCAAGCATGCTTATCTTTGTCAGAGACTTGTGCTTCTACATACTACCCCTGCATGCCTCACGAGATAAATTGTAAGAGTTAACATTTGACAGCAAACTACGCAAGACAATCTCCCCGACTTGCTGGAGATACGACGGTTGTTAAAAACATAACTGTTGATTTTATTTTTATTTGTTATAAAGAAAAACCACAATCAAAAACCTAGGATGTGCACAACCGCACCGCCAGGAAGACGAAACCACGATCCAGAACCCACAATGTGCACAACTGCATCGACAGTGAGATCGTGCACTCCTTTGCCGCTTCCCCGCCCTTAAATTTAGACTTCCGCCGTGGCCTTCTCACACACAAACAACAGCAATCGCCATTGCGCTCCCACTCATTGTTCCCCATGAAAAACCAGGTTGCAGGAGGACCAACTGCTCCAGGCCATGGGATTCACCAAGGAATTCATGGAGGTGCAGGCCCACAGCAACACCAAGTTGCACGTGATCCACACCAACGACTTGCACAAGGCGGTGACCACCATTGAGTAGTACGAGTGACACCTCGAATTCGAGCGCAACAAGATCGTCGGAGTTGATGTGGAGTACACCAACGACGTTGGCGAAGATCAGAAATCAGCCCTCGTCCAACTCTCCATCGGCAAGGATCATTCGGTGCTGCTCTTCCAACTGAGTGCCACCGACAAGAACTGCACCAGGTTCGACAACTTCCTTGCCGACCCCAGATACATGTTTGTTGGCTTCTCCATCGACGACGACATAGAGATGCTCGGGCGCGTCGGACTAGAGATCGCCCACTTCGTCGACATCTAAAAGGAATGGAGGGTGCCTACAGGTACCAAGCCTCTAGACTCCCTTGGGGATGTCTCAAGCATCCTTGTCCACGACTACTACAACAACATGAAGAAGAAGCTCATGCCCCTGCCCATCAGGCACATCGAGTACGCGGCAAAAGATGCTTATGCTGCGTACAAGATATGGAGCCGCCTCACCACCATCCAGGAAGGGCTCCGCCGGGCAAAACTCGAGAAGGAGCAGTCCAGGAAGCGCACAAGGTCCTGGGGCGACTACGACTACTGAAGCAGGTGGTCCCGGCCAAGAAAAGTATCTAGAAGACTGCTCATGCCATTCTAGATTTCTCGTTAGATTTGCTTTCTCTCAAGACTGCCATTTTCTTGTTCTAAATTTAGATTTGCTTATGTCATAGTTAACCTTGTAGTTTGCTTCTAGTTTACATATCTTCTTAACAAGTTTATTTCCAGTGCAATGTTGCAGTTTTCTATTATTAGAATAGATTGGCGTGAACTAAAAAATATAAACACAGTACAGATACTATACGATTAGCGTAACACACAGAGCAGGTACACATAGCAATCCACAAAAATGACGAGCATGCAATGCACTAGTACCTTTGTGGATGCAGCATCGAAATGCAGGGACAACAATTACAGAATGCTCCTAAAAGCAGTGCATAATGTTCTAACAAACCATTGCACACACAAATATTAAAAATCGTTCATATGGAACACTTTAGAAAAACAATTTGAATACAGAGGTAGTTAGGTGTTTATTCTCCTCAGAAAACATTTCTTACGCCCGTGACCCTCAGAGAAGAACACTATTGAGGCACGATTATCCGTCAATAACACCAACTACTTAAAACACCCACGAAGGCACTTTTGTGCCTCCACTCCTATGGGGACCGTGCGTAAATTGTCTTCACGTCCGTTAATAAGGCCGAATGCCTTCGAAGACACATGGAACTCATAGGCCATGGCCCCCGCAATGAAAACATGTCAATGAAAGCTTCTTGAAAACAGAGGCACACCTTCACGTGCTTGCATCACGATCCTTCGTGTCCCTACCTCCCTTAGAATCACGTCCGTGCCTCCAGTTCGTTGGGTAAAACTGTACCTCTGTCATGCGTAACATGTTAAGAAAGTTGCTGACAACAAAAACATCAGAAAACTGAGCATTACGTCGACCCCGCTGGCACTAAACATGACGTCACCGAAAACGCAGAGGCAGGAGCGTGCCTTATGGCCAGCTTCCGACGTATCTGGTCTATGAATATTTGCTTCCTTCTTAATATGGGACGTGACTATTGCAGAGGCATAGGCTCCATCATTCACCTCCGTGCCTCGACAAGAACGACGACCGTGCTTGTAACTGTAAAGCGTATAAGACACCGTAGGGACGACCTTGCAACTATTTCATACATGACTGTGCCTTTTCCATCAGCACATTCATGCCTCTCGCAGTTAATTGGAAAATATTCCGGAAAAACAGTAACGGATGCCTATTGTCAATCCTCACGTCACATACATTTGACATACATTCCTTCGTCACACAAGTAATAGTCGTGCCTCTGCCACAGAACATATAAGTGAAAAATGATTCTTCCTACACTTGTAAAACTTGGAATGCCCTGGATAAATGTCGAATCCCACCTTGCGGTAAAACCATGGAGGCCGGTGCTTCTCAGAAACACATCTGTGGCTTTTTATGCATGTAGTTGAGTGCATGGCTATTTGTTCGTGCCCGTGCCTCACGTAGTACCATAGCACGAATTGACATCCGTGCAATCACGTAGCTTCATTTTCGTGCCTCATGTAGCATCGTATTTGTGCCTCTTGTTGCACCTCTCGTTGTATGAGTGCTTCTTGCAGCTGCATGTCCACGCCTCTCGTTGCTTCTCGTTCTTTTTGACCATCTCGTAGTGTCAGTTGCAACACGGACACACAACAGTGCCTCTGAAGAAACACAGCACTACTCCTACCAGCGAATGTATCACTGAAAACAATTGCCACTCCCAATGAATGTACCACGCCCATGTGTCTGAGAGTTAAACCAGCCACTTGAAGCATGTTTCTCTTGGTCAGAGACTTGTGCCTCTACATACTGCCCCTGCATACCTCACGAGATAAATTGTAAGAGTTAACATTTGACAGCAAACTACGCAAGACAACGATCATCTCCACGACTTGCTGGAGATACGACGGTTGTTAAAAACATAACTGCTGATTTTATTTTTATTTTTTATAAAGAAAAACCACGATCCAGAACCCACGATGTGCACAATCGCATCGACGGTGAGATCATGCACTCCTCTGCCACTTCCCCGCCCTTAAATTTAGACTCCCGATGCGGCCTTCTCACACACAAACAACATAAATTGCCATTGCGCTCCCACTCATTGTTTCCCACAAAAAACCAGGTTGCAGGAGGACCAACTGCTCCAGGCCATGGTATTCACTAGGGAATTCATGGAGGTGTAGGCCCACGGCAACACAAAGTTGCACGTGATCCGCACCAATGACTTGCACAAGGCGGCGACCACCATTGAGCAGTACGAGCGACACCTCCAGTTTGAGTGCCACAAGATCGTCGGAGTTGATGTGAAGTACACCAACAACCATGGCGAGGATCAGAAACCCGCCCTCGTCCAGCTCTCCGTCGGCAAGGATCGTCCGGTGCTGCTCTTCCAACTGAGTGTGGCCGACAAGAACTGCACCAAGTTCGAAAACTTCCTCGCGGACCCCAGGTACACGTTTGTTGGCTTCTCCATCGACAGCGACATAGAGATGCTCGGCCGCGTCGGACTGGAGATCGCCCACTTCGTCGACATCCAGAAGGAATGGAGGGTTCCTATAGCTAACAAGCCTCTGGACTCCCTTGGGGATGTCTCAGGCATCCTTGTCCACAATGTAGAGCTCACCAACGCAGAACGCAGCCGCTGGGCGTGCTTGCCCCTGTCCATGAGGCACATCGAGTACATGGCAAAGGACGCTTACGCTACGTACGAGATATGGAGCTGCCTCACCATCATCCAGGAAGGGCTTCACCGAGCAAAACTCGACAAGGACTAGGAAGCGCGCTAGGTCCTGTGGCAACTACGACTACTGAAGCAGGTGGTCCCGGCCAACAAAAGTATCTAGAACATTGCTCATGACATTCTTGATTTCTCATTAGATTTGCTTTCGCTCAAGACTGTCGTTTGCTTGTTATAAATTTAGGTTTGCTTGTGTCGCAGTTAACCTTGTAGTTTGCTTGCAGTTTACATGTCTTTTGCACAAGTTTATTTCTAGTGCACCACAATAGGAACTTATGTGCCTATGTGCCTCTGATACCAAGGGGACCGTGCGTAACTTGGCTTCACGTCATTTTACGCAACATTCTAGACGTCAACCAAAAGATTCACCTTCTCTCTGATAAGTTCATTAATGAGGCCTAATACCTTTGAAAACACATGGAGCTCATAGTCCATGCCCCCTGCAATGAAAACGTATCAGTGAAAGCTTCTTTAAAGCAGAGGCACACCTTCATGTCCTTGCATCACGATCCTTTCGCGTCCATACCTCCCTTAGAATCACGTCCGTTCCTCCAGTTTGTTACGTGCGTGCCTCTATGTCGGGTAAAACCGTACCTCTGTCGTGTGTAACATGTTAAGAAAGTTGCTGACAACAAAAACATCAGCAAACCGAGCATCACGTCCACCCCCTGGCACTAAACGTGACATCATTGAAACACAGAGGCAGGAGCGTGCCTTACGGCCAGCTTCCGACGTATCGGGTCTGGGAACATTTGCTTCCTTCTTAATATGGGATGTGACTATCGCAGAGGCAAAGGATCCATCCTTCACCTCCGTGCCTCCACAAGAACGATGATCGTGCTTGTAACAGTGAGGTATATAGATGATACATTAAGGAGACATTAGGGACCACCTTGCACCTATTTCATACGTGACCGTGCCCATTCCCTCGGTACATTCATGCCCCTCACAAAAGTAATAGCCGTGCCTCTGCCACACAACATATAAGGGAAAAACAATTCTTTCTACACTTATAAAACCCGGAATGTCCTTAATAAATGTTGAATCCCATCTTGCGGTAAAACCATGCAAGACGGTCTTCTCAGAAGCACATCTGTGGCTTTTTTGCGCATGTTGTTGAGTACCTCCCTAGAATCTAACCATGTTGGAACCATATTCAAATCTAACCACACTGAAATCTCTAGAATCAAATATGTGCCCTAGTTGAGATGTTTATTTTGTACCTGAAACTGCAATCTATAATAAAACAATACAGTGTAATAAAACATACGCCTTCCGACCCAAATATGGTACTGGAAACTGCAAATTGTAATAAAACATACACCTTCCTTCAAAAATTAATTGGCTCAACCTTGTACTAACTAGTACAATGTGAATTGTACTGCCTGGTACGAAGTTACTACAAAGTTGACACATTTATTTTGGGATGGGGTAGTACTACTAGCTAAGAACAAAACACGATTGCTTGACATGGACACGAAACTGTCTCCGTTCTGACATCGACGATTGCTTGACATTGTTCAACCTTTACAGGCATACAAAACATGGAAAGCATAAAAAACATGGAAAAGCAAACATCTACCAACAAAACTACACTACTCCCCGTCGTCGGAGATGTCCACTATCTCCATTCTAACATCGACGTCGTTGGCCTCCGCCTCCTGCTCCACATCCAGCTCGTCGAAGAGCACATCGGTCTTCGCCTGTTCTTCCCGGAGGAAGCGCCGGTTGGACTCCACATACGCCTCATCTTGGATGGACTCCAGGATAGCGGTCTGCTCCGCCATCAAGGCCGACTCACCGAGATAGAACTCTGCCTCATCTTCCTCGTCACCCCACTCCTTGTCGTCCTCGTCTTCCTCGTCACCAGCCTCCTCATCATCCTCGTCATCTCCCTCCTCGTCGTCCTCTTCATCCTCGTCCACGCCTTCCTCGTCATCCTCGTCCACGCCTTCCTCGTCGCCCTCGTCATCCTCGTCCACGCCTTCCTCGTTGTCCTCGTCCACGCCTTCCTTGTCGTCCTCGTCCACGCCTTCCTCGTCGTCCTCGTCGTCCTCGTCCAGACCTTCCTCGTCGTCCTCCACATCCTCGTCCATGCCTTCCTCGTCGTCCTCGTCATCCTCGTCCACTCCTTCCTCGTCGTCCTCCTCATCCTCGTCACCCCCTTCCTCTTCCTCCATCACATATCCCCCCACTGGATCACCCCCCTCCTCTTCCTCCATCACATCTCCCCCACTGGATCACCCCCTCCTCTTCCTCCATCACATCTCCCCCCACTAGATCAACTCCCTGCATGAGCTCCGACGCATCCCCCTCCACTTCCTCCACCTCCCCAATCTCCTCCGGCCCCAGCGAGTCCGGAGACATGCCCGCTGCGACCCGAGCGGCGTGCCTCGAACGGATGTCCTCCTGCAACTGAAAGTGACGCTCGGGAGTAAGGATCGCATAAGTAGTTATCTTGTGTCGAACCATGGCAGGGAACGTCACAAACGAAAACAGAAAGATGGATGATTTCCTAAGATTGCCAGCGAAAGAGGGAGAAGCAGGATGATGTCTAGTGGTGGCGGACACCGCTCGGCTTAAATAACTGCTCCTTGACCTCGGGCAATGAGCCGGAACGGTGACACGCGGCGTCACTTCGCCGACAGATGAGACGGCCGTTGGTCCTTTTGGATTCCGCAGCGCCGACACATGGTGTTCACTCTATTAAATACCTCCACCTCCTCCAGAGCGGCGTCACCGAAGGAAACGCCCATCGGACCCTTGGGTTTCCAGAGCGGTGCCCACGCGGCGTTCACACCGAATACGAGGAGACACCCATGGAACGGTGGGGTTTCTGCAATCAACACACGAATGTGACTCTGTGTAACGCATAACCGTGCCTCTCCTGACTTCATAGTTGTGCCTTTCAGTGCGAAAGATTCAACAGAATCATTTGGAACACCAAGACAAACTAATGTCACTCTACACAATGCGATGTTGTGCCTTCCTGGGACCCATGACCGTGCGAAGAATATACCACACCAGCGTCTCTCGAATAGGCCATTTTGTGCTTCACAGAGTAAATAGTGGGTATTCACATCTGAACCAATTCCGCTGGGTCTCCCCAATTAAAGAACCTTTGTGCGTTGAACGGCGGTGCCTCTCCGTCTGATCGAGTCGACGGAATCATTTGGAACACAAACACACGGGAGCGTGACTCTATATTATACGGCAGCATGCCTTTTAGCGCTTCACGCCTGTGCCTGTGACCCTTAACACTGCCATGAACATCCACGCCATCGTCAGTGCACAAGTCATGTCGCTACCTGGTACAGAAACATAGTTGTAGTCACTTCACGCCCGTGCTTCTAATAAAAGAAGTGCCACACAACTCAGCACAGAGCCGTGGCTTTTAAAAAACAAGGAAATTACGCTTTTAAACACCTCGACTCTCGAACTGGCCACTCGCAAAGTAATCATTTAGTGTTAACATCTAAACCCATTCCGCTTTGTTTCAACAATAAACTTATGAAACATGACTCCCCGACAGACCCAACCATGCCCTCATGGAATTCATGTCCGTGCCTCTTCTTCTGAACGAGTCAACGAAATCATTTCGAACGCAAATACAGGCGAATGTGACTCTATATAAAACCACGCCATCTGGAACACCAAGACAAACTAACGTCACTCTACACAATACCACACCGTGCCTTCCTGGGACCCATGACCGTGCGAAGAATATACCACACCACAGTCTCTCGAATAGGCCATTCTGTGCCTCACAGAGTAAGCAGTGGGTGTTCACATCTGAACCAATTCCGGTGGGTCTCCCCAATTAAAGAAAGAACCTGATGGTGCCTTTATGCGATGAACGCTCGTGCCTCTCCGTCTGATCGAGTCGACGGAATCATTCGGAACTCAAACACACGGGAAAGTGACTCTATATTATACGGCAGCATGCCTTTTAGCGCTTCACGCCCGTGCCTGTGACCCTTAACACTACCACGAATGTCCATGACATCGTCAGTGCACAAGTCATCGTCTGCGGCTATATTCACTTCACGCCCGTGCTTCTAATAAAAGAAGTGCGACGCAACTCAGTACAGAACCGTGGCTTTTAAAAACAAGGAATTTACGCTTTTAAACAACTAGACTCTCGAATCGGCCACTCACAAAGTAAACAGCTAGCGTTAACATCTAAACCCATTTTGCTTTCTTTCCATGATAAACATACGAACGTGACTATGTGAAAGACGAAACCATGCCCCCATGGGATTCACGTGCGTGCCTATTTTTCTCAACGAGTCAACGGAATCATTTCAAACACAAATACAGGCAAACGTGACTCTATATAAAACCACACCATGAATATGTGGGATGCAAGCCCGTGTCTGTGACCCGAAACACTGCAACACAGAAAAGCCATGAACGTACACGCCTTCATCAGTACACAAGTCATTACAATACTAGGTTCACAACCGTGGATGCAGAGACTTCACGGGCAGTGCATCATAAGTAATGGCGCCTAATTACAATGATAGTCAAAACCAAAATACATTTTGTTAACAAGGTAGCTGACAGCGAGATTTCACAAGACAAGGTAAGAAACTCCACTCCACTGCTTAACAACACCAGATGCACACAACAACCAGGGACGCTGCTGTATACCTAGTCCCCACCGACCTTGTTGCTGGTTTGCTCCCGGCGCAGTTCATCAATCTCCTTCTTCAGCGCCTTCATATTCTCGTCATGTCGCTTCATAGCTGTGGCCGATTCCTGCAACGACCGGATGTGATCTTCAAGAAGATTTCACGTCTCAGCCGTAATTTCTATGATCCTGGCATTCCCCCTCTCCAAATCTTCCTTTGTTTCCTCGCAAAGCTTCTTCCATGCGTAGGTGATCTCCAACAGCTTCTTTAATGTTTTGTCAGCCTTTGGAATTGAAACCAAAGCATTCATCTCATCGACCAGATTATTGAGAGTAACTAACAAGGACATCACAGCAGTTGCCGTCGCCGCCCCGCTTACCATTCCCTTCTCTCTCCAGCCACAGCTACTCCCCAATTCTATAGCAGGGGACTTATGTTCAAGACTATGACGCAGACTAACCCTACCTCCAATTGACTGTAAATAAGTATCAGCAAGACACACCCCCATCAAATTAGGAGTCAGCTGACCATAATAATTCATGTTTCACAAACTAAATCAAAGTAGTCAAAAGAAAGAAAAAACGAATGAAGGAGAAGCAGAAATAGGGTGAACTTACAGACGAGGAACCCTCGCGAGCCGGGATCTCCTCCCGCGACACGGCACGGCAGTCCAGAGTAGTCTCCTTCTGCCCAGCCATGGCGGAGATGGTCAGTGAATAGAGATGAGTAAGAGGAATGGAAGGCTTGGCGGCGGACGAAGGGAGGAGTAGAATGTGGCTAGGGTTTCGAGACTCCGTCTGTCTGCCTTAAATAGCCGGAGCCTGGCCTCGGGCGACGAGCCAGAGCGGCGTCACTGGAGGAGATGCCCATCGGACCATTAGGTTTCTGGAGCGGCGCCATGTGGCGTTCACTCCCAAATACGAAGAGATGCCCGTCGAACCATTGGGTTTCCGCGATAGACGCACGAATGTGACTCTTGGAAAAGCATAACCATGCCTCTCCGCGCTGCACGGATGTGCCTGTCATTGTGAACGGTTCAACGGAATCATTTGGAACACGAAAACTACATAACGTGACTCTTCACAATACCACGCCGTCACTTCCTGGGACCCACCACCGTGCAAAGAATACACCATAGCAGCTTCTCTCGAACAAGCCATTCCGTGCCTCACCGAGTAAACAGTGAGTGTTCACATCTGAACCCTTTCCGTTGGGTTTCCGCAATTAAAGAAAGAACGTGACTGTGGGTAAGACCAAACGGTGCCTTTACGCTCGGTTTCCATCTGATCGAGTCTATGGAATTATTCGGAACACAAACACAGACGAGCATGACTCTATATAATACCACACCATGCCCGTGCCTCTCCCATCTAATCAAGTCCACGCCTCTATCGAGTAATATACGAAACATCAAGAAAGAAGCGTGATTGTGCTTTTGAAAACAAGGAAATAAGCTTTTAAAAACAGTGTCTCTCACATAGGCCATTCGGTGCCTCACAGATTCAACAGTAAGTGTTGGAGTCTCAACCCATTCCGCTGTGTTAAAGAAACGAACGTGACTGTGTGTAATGCAAAGCTATGCCTCTGTGGGCTCACCGGTCGTGCCTCTCCTTCTGATCGAGTCGACGGAAGCACTCGGAACGAAAACACAGGGGAGCGTGACTCTATATTATATGGCACCATGCCTCTTAGCGCTTCACGCCCATGCCTGTGTCCCTTAACAGTACCACGAAGCCATTGTCAGTACACAACTCATGTCGCTGCCTGGTACAGAACCGCGGCTGTATTCACTTCATGCCCGTGCTTCTAATAAAAGAAGCGTGACGCAACTTAGTACAGAACCGTGGCTTTTAAGAACAAGGAACTTACGCTTTTAAACAACTCGACTCTCGAATCGGCCACTCACAAAGTAAACAGCTAGCGTTAACATCTAAGCCCATTCTGCTTTCTTTCCATGATAAACATACGAACGTAACTATGCGAAAGACGAAACCATGCCCCCATGGGATTCACCTGCGTGCATGCCTATTTTTCTGAACGAGTCAACAGAATCATTTCGAACACAAATACAGGTGAACGTGACTCTATATAAAACCACACCATCAATTTATGGGATGCAAGCCCGTCTCTGTGACCCAAAACACTGCAACACACAAAAGCCACGAACATACACGCCTACATCAGTACGCAAGTCATTACAATACTAGGTTCACAACCGTGGCTGCAGAGACTTCACGTCCCATGCATCATAAGTAATGACGCCTAATTACAATGGTACTCTAAACCAAAATACATTTTGTTAACAAAGTAGCTGACAGCGAAATTTCACAAGACAAGGTAAGAAACTCCACTCCACTGCTTAACAACACCAGATGCACACAACAGCCAGGGACGCTGCTGTATATCTAGTCCCCACCGACCTTGTTGGTTTGCTCCCGGCGTAGTTCATCAATCTCCTCCTTCAGCGCCTTCATATTCTCTTCATGTTGCTTCACAGCTGACGTCGATTCCTCCAACGACCGGGTGTGCTCTTCAAGGAGATTGCTCCTCACAGCCGTCATTTCTACAATCCTGGCATTAGCCTTCTCCAAATCTTCTCTTGTTTCCTGGTAGAACTGCTGCCACTCATAGGTGACCTCCAGCAACTCCTTGTACGTTCTATCAACCTTTGTAATTGAAACCAATGCATTCATCCCATTGAGCAGGTTAATGAGAGTAGCTCCAACTGACTGTAAATCAGTATCAGTAAGACACACCCGCATCAAATTAGGAGTCAGCTGACCACAATAATTCATGTTTCACAAACTAAATCAAAGCAGCCAAAAGAAAGAAAAAAATAATGAAGGAGAAGCAGAAACAGGGTGAACTTACAGACGAGCAACCCTCGCGAGCCGGGATCTCCTCCCGCGACAGGGCATGGCGGTCCGCAGTAGTCTCCTTCTGCCCAGCCATGGCAAAGATGGTCAGTGAATAGAGATGAGCAAGAGGAATGGAAGGCCTGGCGGCGGACGAAGGGAGGAGTAGAATGTGGCTAGGGTTTCGAGACTATGTCCATCCGCCTTAAATAGCCGGAGCCTGGCCTCGGGCGACGAGCCAGAGCGGCGTCACCGGAGGAGACGCCTGTCAGACCATTAGGTTTCTGGAGCGGCGCCACATGGCGTTCACTCCCGAGGTACGAAGAGACGCCCGTGGAACCATTGGGTTTCCGCGATAAACACATGAATGTGACTCTTGGAAAAGCATAACCATGCCTCTCCGCGCTGCACGGATGTGCCTGTCGTTGCGAACGATTCAACGGAATCATTTGGAACACGAAAACAACATAACATGACTCTTCACAATACCACGCCGTCACTTCCTAGGACCCACCACCGTGCAAAGAATACACCACAGCAGCTTCTCTCGAACAAGCCATTCCGTGCCTCACCGAGTAAACAGTGAGTGTTCACATCTAAACCCTTTCCTGTGGGTTTCCGCAATTGAAGAAACGAACGTGACTGTGGGTAAGACCAAACAGTGCTTTTCCGTTGGGTTTCCATCTGATCGAGTCAACGGGATTATTCAGAACACAAACACAGACGAGCGCGACTCTATATAATACCACACCATGCCCGTGCCTCTCCATCTAATCGAGTCCACGCCTTTATCGAGTAATATACGAAACATCAACAAAGAAGTGTGACTGTGCTTTTGAAAACAAGGAAACAAGCTTTTAAAAACAACGTCTCTCACATAGGCCATTCGGTGCCTCATAGAGTCAACAGTAAGTGTTGGCGTCTCAACCCATTCCGCTGGGTTAAAGAAACGAACGTGACTGTGCGTAATGAAAAGTTATGCCTCTATGGGCTCACTGGCCGTGCCTCTGCTTCTGATCGAGTGGATGGAACACTCGGAACAGAAACATAGGGGAGCGTGACTATATATTATACGGCACCATGCCTCTTAGCGCTTCACGCCCGTGTCTGTGTCCCTTAACAGTACCACGAAGCCATTGTCAATACACAACTCATGTCGCTGCCTGGTACAGAACCGTGGCTGTATTCACTTCACGCCCGTGCTTCTAATAAAAGAAGCGTGACGCAACTCAGTATTAAAACCAGACACACACAACGGCGAGGGAGGAACGCCAGCTCGTATTAAAACCGTGCCTCGCGTGACTACACTTCCGCGCCTCTTACAAGGGATCATCTCCCAGGAAGGCACGTCTATAAACACACACACACACTCGCATGCCTATCCATGTGAACGAGCAACCGGAATCATATGGACCACAACTACGCACGTGTAGCAAAAACATGCTCCCCGCGGCCCCACGAAGTGCCCCTGGTGGAAGAACAACCGTGCTCCTACTGCTAACACGCGACATCCATGCCTAGAGCCTACTCATCTACATGTACCAACGAACAAAACAACACGACGACAATGCAACACATAAATGCCTTACAGACTCATGTAAGTACAAAAGGCCACATGCCCCAACGCGACGAAAAAACATGCTTCAGGCTCTCTGCCTACACTCCAGCAACGTTCTTGATCGGCTGGTGGGTGAGCGCATCCTCAATCTGCTTCTTCGTCGCCTCATGATACGTCTCCAGCGTATCTATAATTTTTGATTGCTCCATGCTATATTATCTACTGTTTTGGACATTATTGGGCTTTATTGTCCACTTTTATATTATTTTTGGTACTAACCTATTAACCGGATGCACAGCCCACAATTGCTGTTTTTTTTGCATATTTTAGGGTTTCGAAGAATAGGAATATCAAACGGAGTCCAAACGGAATGAAACCTTCGGGAATGTGATTTTCTCACCGAACATGATCCAGGAGACTTGGACCCTACGTCAAGAAACAAAGGAGGAGGCCACGAGGTAGGGGGGCACGCCTACCCCCCACCCAGGCGCGCCCTCCACCCTCGTGGGCCCCCTGTTGCTCCACCGACGTACTCCTTCCTCCTATATATACCTACATACCCCCAAAACGATCAGATACGGAGCCAAAACCCTAATTCCACCGCTGTAACTTCCTGTATCCATGAGATCATCTTGGGTCCTATTCCGGAGCTCCGCCGGAGGGGGCATCCATCATGGAGGGCTTCTACATCAACACCATAGCCTCTCCGATGAAGTGTGAGTAGTTTACCTCAAACCTTCGGGTCCATAGTTATTAGCTAGATGGCTTCTTCTCTCTTTTTGGATCTCAATACAATGTTCTCCCCCTCTCTTGTGGAGATCTATTCTATGTAATCTTATTTTTGCAGTGTGTTTGTTGAGACCGATGACTTGTGGGTTTATGATCAACATTATCTATGAACAATATTTGAATCTTCTCTGAATTCTTTTATGTATGATTGGTTATCTTTGCAAGTCTCTTCGAATTATCAGTTTGCTTTGGCCTACTAGATTGATCTTTCTTGCAATGGGAGAAGTGCTTAGCTTTGGGTTCAATCTTGCGGTGTCCTTTCCCAGTGACAGTAGGGGCAGCAAGGCACTTATTGTATTGTTGCCATCTAGGATAACAAGATGGATTTTTTTGTCATATTGCATGAATTTATCCCTCTACATCATGTCATCTTGCTTAAGGCGTTACTCTGTTTTCATGAACTTAATACTCTAGATGCATGCTGGATAGCGGTCGATGAGTGGAGTAATAGTAGTAGATGCAGGCAGGAGTCGATCTACTTGTCTCGGACGTGATGCCTATATACATGATCATACCTAGATATTCTCATAACTATGCTCAATTCTGTCAATTGCTCAACAGTAATTCGTTCACCCACCGTAAAATACTTATGCTCTTGAGAGAAGCCACTAGTGAAACCCATGGCACCCCCAAGATAATCTAAGGGCACCTAAAAGCCAAAGCTTGGGGATGCCCCAGAAGGCATCCCCTCTTTCGTCTACTTCTATCGGTAACTTTACTTGGAGCTATATTTTTAGTCACCACATGATATGTGTTTTGCTTGGAGCGTCTTGTATTATTTGAGTCTTTATTTGCTAGTTTACCACAATCATCCTTGCTGTACACACCTTTTGAGAGAGCCATACATGATTTGGAATTTGTTAGAATACTCTATGTGCTTCACTTATATCTTTTGAGCTATATAGTTTTGCTCTAGTACTTCACTTATATCTTTTAGAGCACGGTGGTGGATTTGTTTTATAGAAACTATTGATCTCTCATGCTTCACTTAGATTATATTAAGAGTCTTAAATAGCATGGTAATTTTCTTAAATAATCCTAATATGCTTGGTATACAAGATTAGTAAAAACTTTCTTATGATTGTGTTGAATACTATGAGAAGTTTGATGCTTGATAATTGTTTTGAGACATGAAGATGGTGATATTAAAGTTGTGCTAGTTGAGTAATTGTGAATTTGAGAAATACTTGTGTTAAAGTTTGTGATTCCCATAGCATGCACGTATGGTGAACCGTTATGTGATGAAGTCAGAGCATGATTATTTATTTATTGTCTTCCTTATGAGTGGCGGTCGGGGACGAGGGATGGTCTTTTCCTACCAATCTATCCCCCTAGGAGCATGCGCGTAATACTTTGCTTTGATAACTTGTAGATTTTTGCAATAAGTATATGAGTTCTTTATGACTAATGTTGAGTCCATGGATTATACGCACTTTTCTTCCTTCCACCATTGCTAGCCTCTCTAATACCCCGCACCTTTCGCCAGTATCATACACCCACCATATACCTTCCTCAAAATAGCCACCATACCTACCTATTATGGCATTTCCATAGCCATTACGAGATATATTGCCATGCAACTTTCCACCGTTCCGTTTATTATGACACACTCCATCATTGTCATATTGCTTTGCATGATCATGTAGTTGACATTGTATTTGTGGCAAAGCCACCGTTCATAATTCCTTCATACATGTCACTCATGAGTCATTGCATATCCCGATACACCGCCGAAGGCATTCATATAGAGTCATATTTTGTTCTAAGTATCGAGTTGTAATTATTGAGTTGTAAGAAAATAAAAGTGTGATGATCATCATTATTAGAGCATTGTCCCGGTGAGGAAAGGACGATGGAGACTATGATTCGCCCACAAGTCGGGATGAGACTCCGGACGAAAAATAAAAAAAGAAAGAAAAGAGGCCATAAAAAAGAGAAAAGGCCCAAATAAAAAAATGAGGGAAAAAGAGAGAAAGGGCAATGCTACTATCCTTTTACCACACTTGTGCTTCAAAGTAGCACCATGATATTCATGATAGAGAGTCTCTCATTTCGTCACTTTCATATACTAGTTGGAATTTTTCATTATAGAACTTGGCTTGTATATTCCAATGATAGGCTTCCTCAAAATTCCCTAGGTCTTCGTGAGCAAAAAAGTTGGATGCACACCCACTTAGTTTCTTTTGTTGAGCTTTCATATACTTATAGCTCTAGTGCATCCGTTGCATGGCAATCCCTACTCACTCACATTGATATCTATTAATTGGCATCTCCATGGCCCGTTGATACGCCTAGTTGATGTGAGACTATCTTCCCTTTTTTGGTCTTCTCCACAACCACCATTTTATTCCACCTATAGTGTTATATCCATGGCTCACGCTCATGTATTGCGTGAAGATTGAAAAAGTTTGAGAATGTCAAAAGTATGAAACAATTGCTTGGCTTGTCATCGGGATTGTGCATGATTTAAATACTTTGCGTGGTGAAGATAGAGCATAGCCAGACTATATGATTTTGTAGGGATAACTTTCTTTGGCCATGTTATTTTGAGAAGACATGATTGCTTTATTAGTATGCTTGAAGTATTATTATTTTTATGTCAATATGAACTTTTATCTTGAATCTTTCGGATCTGAATATTCATACCACAATTAAGAAGAATTACATTAAAATTATGCCAAGTAGCATTCCACATCAAAATTTTTGTTTTTATCATTTACTTACTCAAGGACGAGCAGGAATTAAGCTTGGGGATGCTTGATACGTCTCCAACGTATCTATAATTTTTGATTGCTCCATGCTATATTATCTACTGTTTTGGACATTATTGGGCTTTATTATCCACTTTTATATTATTTTTGGGACTAACCTATTAACCGGAGGCCCAGCCCAGAATTGCTATTTTTTGCCTATCTTAGGGTTTCGAAGGAAAGTAATATCAAACGGAGTCCAAACGGAATGAAACCTTCGGGAACATGATTTTCTCACCGAACATGATCCAGGAGACTTGGACCCTACGTCAAGCAACCAAAGGAGGAGGCCATGAGGTAGGGGGGGCGCGCCTACCCCCCCCCCCCAGGCGCGCCCTCCACCTCGTGGGCCCCCTGTTGCTCCACCGGACGTACTCCTTCCTCCTATATATACCTATGTACCCCAAACGATCATATACGGAGCCAAAACCCTAATTCCACAGCCGTAACTTCCTGTATCCACGAGATCCCATCTTGGGGCCTATTCCGGAGCTCCGCCGGAGGGGGCATCCAATCATGGAGGCTCCTATATCAACACCATAGCCTCCTCCGATGAAGTGTGAGTAGTTTACCTCAGACCTTCGGGTCCATAGTTATTAGCTAGATGGCTTCTTCTCTATTTTTGGATCACAATACAATGTTCTCCCCCTCTCTTGTGGAGATCTATTCGATGTAATCTTACTTTTGTGGTGTGTTTGTTGAGACCGATGAATTGTGGGTTTATGATCAAGATTATCTATGAACAATATTTGCATCGTCTCTGAATTCTTTTATGTATGATTGGTTATCTTTGCAAGTCTCTTCGATTTATCAGTTTGGTTGGCCTACTAGATTGATCTTTCTTGCAATGGGAGAAGTGCTTTAGCTTTGGGTTCAATCTTGCGGTGTCCTTTCCCAGTGACAGTAGGGGCAGCAAGGCACGTATTGTATTGTTGCCATCGAGGATAACAAGATGGGTTTTTATCATATTGCATGAATTTATCCCTCTACATCATGTCATCTTGCTTAAGGCGTTACTCTGTTTTCATGAACTTAATACTCTAGATGCATGTAGGATAGTGGTCGATGAGTGGAGTAATAGTAGTAGATGCAGGCAGGAGTTGGTCTACTTGTCTCGGACATGATGCCTCTATACATGATCATACCTAGATATTCTCATAACCATGCTCAATTCTGTCAATTGCTCAACAGTAATTCATTCACCCACCGTAAAATACTTATGCTCTTGAGAGAAGCCACTAGTGAAACCTATGGCCCCCGGGTCTATCTTCATCATATTAATCTTCCAATACTTAGTTATTTCCTTTGCTTCTTACTTTGCCTTTATTTTACTTTGCATCTTTATCACAAAAATACTAAAAATATTATCTTATCATATCTATCAGATCTCACTCTCGTAAGTGACCGTGAAGGGATTGACAACCCCTTATCGCGTTGGTTGCGAGGAGTTATTTGTTTTGTGCAGGTACTAGGGACGCGTGCGCAACCTCCTACTAGATTGATACCTTGGTTCTCAAAAACTGAGGGAAATACTTACGCTACTTTGCTGCATCATCCTTTCCTCTTCAAGGAAATCCAACGCAGTGCTCAAGAGGTAGCACCTCATGACCTTCTTTCACAGCAGCATACGAATCCTCAACCAGGCTCTTGTACTTGACGAGGACGTCAGCCTTCTCATCCATAAGCTGCTCCGCTTTGCCCAACAGCTTCTGCACGAACGCACGGCTCTGCTCATACAGATTCTTCAAGCGGGCGGCCTCCTGATCCTTCTAGTGGAGCTCTTTGAGAAGCTTCTCATTCTCACACAGAGATCGAAATATGAGACCAGTGGACTTCTCCACAGAGGCATTGCTCTGCTGCACCAACTTCTCCAGGCGAGCGATGAACTTTTGCTGCTTAATTAGCTCATCGAGCATGTCGTCGCTGGCTAAGGAATTCGGTACTGCCATCTTGCCGAGATCATCTCCATGGCGAATGCGCTTGTGGGAGGATTCGCCTCCATGCGAGAGATCGTTCGACACCTGGGCAACAGGGCAGGATATCCCTACCGCCGCTACAGCATAGCGGCGGCACCTCTCCCTTCTTTCCATAGCTTTGGTCCTCGTTGCCTGGTTGCTTGAACACCCAAGACCCCTCTTACCTGTCATGGCGCAAGCAAGGAGCTACCAGCTAGAAAGAGGTGCATGTCTCTGGAGAATTGTGGACGTGTAGTGTTCCATGAGTAGGTACCTTTTTATAACACATGCACACCGGCCAGACGGTCAAACAGAGTAGCTGACGCCTCGAATTCTCACAATCTCTCTTAAATACCTCGAACTCTGCACGCTTGGGAAACACAAGTACTATCATTTCGTCTCCCCGTGGGTTCGTCTACACTACAACCACTCAACTTCTTTCCAATGGACCGTATAAATTCAACAGAAAAAATCTCAAACACAGTTAACTTACTGTGTACGTCTGTCTGTATTCCAGAGAAATTACTATCGAATTCATACTATTATCCATTGCCATTTTTTGTTTTGAAATGATATTTATATCAAAATCTTACTATATCCGCGAATTAACTTGCATGCCTCTCCAGGTGACACCTTAGTGAAAATGTCCGTAACACACGCAGGCACGAACGTGAGCTCTCTAATAACAAACAGTGCCTCCCTGGAATGCACCACCGCGACTCTCCACAACAATGAGTCACAGTGACTCGCCAGAGAAAATACATGTAACACACGCATGGACAAACGTGACTCTGGCTAATAAGAAGACTTGCCTCCGCCGGATTCACGTCCATTCCTCTCCAAGAGGACGAGTGAGCGGAATCATTTGGAAATACCAAAGGCATATACTCGTGGTACCGAGACCCTGACCAACGCGTTAACATGCTTCCCTTGAGTGCACGTCCATTCCTCTACAAAAGAACGAGTGATTGCAATCATTTGGAAATACCAAAAGCATACACCCATGGTACCGAGACCCTGACCAACGCGTTAACATGCTTCCCTTGAGTGCATGTCCATGCCTCTCCAAATGAACTGGCGAGCGGAATAATTTGAAACACAAAGAACCATGAAACGTGACTCTCGCTAATAACAAACAGTGCCTCCCTGGAACGCACTACCGCAACTCTCCACAACAAAGGAACGAGTTGACAAGGAAATTTTTTTCCATAGACACCGTCAGGAGTGTGCCTGTTGCATTAGTAACACAGTGCCAACTCGGCTTCACTTCCACGCACCTCACAGTAACTCGCCAGAGAAAATTCACTTAACACAAGTGTGGACAAACGTGACTCTGGCTAATAACAAGACTTGCCTCCGCCGTTTTCACGTCCATTCCTCTACAAGAGAACAAATGATTGCAATCATTTGGATGCAACAATCTTACGAGTACCATTCCTCTACAAAATGCTTCCCTTGAGTTCATGTCCATGCCTCTCCAAAACAAACTGGCGAGCGAAATCATTTGGAACACAAAAAACCATGAACGTAACTCTGAGTAACACCAAGCCATGCCCCTGTGGATCACACAACAAAACTAAAATCAAAAAATGCTAACATGCCACCGACTAACAGTTAAGAAGGAAAGTAAAAAAACAAGCTCATGGAAGTACACAGAAAATTGCACCAATCATGATGTCCAAACGGACGGCCGAAGATTCGAGACGCTTCGCCATTTCCATAAGAGGGTGAGCGCTGGTGGCCTCACTTCCATGCGCCTCACCATGGAACGTCATAGAAAATGTCTGTAAGACGCGCAGGCATGAACGTGACTCTGGGTAACACTAAACCATGCCTCCGTGGATGTCACCACACTAAAATAAAAAACGCTCCCGCAGTTGAGCAAGCAAGCAAAAAAACAAGCCCATCGAAGCCCACAGAAAGTTACACCAATCTTGATGTCCAAACGAACCGTCGAAGATTCGCGATGGTTCGACCATTTCCCTCTCTCCCTCCACTACTTTCTTCCTTTTTCTTTCGCACCGAAAATCTCGAACACTTCACCAGTTCCCCTCTCTCAAACACCCTCCTCTCTCCTTCTGCCCGCATTGTCCAATCCAGAAGACCAACCAAAAATCCAAATCGCGTTCACCTCACCCACCAACCACCATCCACTTCGAGATACAGACAGTCGGTCGGTGCCCGCGAAAGCATTAAAAACCTCTCCCGGCGGCGGCGGCGACTGACGGCGATGACCCGTGCTCACGACTGACGGCGACGACCCCTTCTCGCGGCGACTAACAAAAACCAGCCGATAGATGCGACGAATCCCTCACAAGCAATCGAAGGTAAAAAATATTAATCCATTACATTCCATTACCACAGTTCGATCAAAGCGATTTTCCCCCTTTTTGACGGACATGAACCCTAACCGCCACACAAAACTGTGTTTCCAAAAAGTCTGTCTAGACTTTTCTAGCAAAATTGAAATAAGATAGACACGCGTGCAATAGGATGCTACTCCTACCCGCCACAGAAATCTGCTTGCAAGATATTTGCCTATAACGTATTGTGCATGCCAGGACTATCTAGGACACCGCTCTAGATTCAAACCATGAGAGCATCCTTAAATTCAAAACCTGGTATTTACAGGAGATTCTATATATCCGTTGATTGTATCTGTTTCAAATTATGTGCCTCTCTCGTATTAACATCCGTGCTCCAATAATAGATCTAGTTGTGTGCTTATAGCGTGAAACAACCTGTGCCTCTCCAACAATGCCATTTTTTCCCACGGGATGCATCTCCTCTTTTAGCCGTGAAATTCAATTATGCTTCTACTGTTGCTAACGCCTGGCATTTTGATACAGCAAGGAATGGTAATAAGGAAAATAGGGTACCTGCGGAACAGCCTGCCGTGCAACAAGGTACTATAAAAGGCTCACACAATCCATATAACAAAAACTATGTAGCAGCAGCAGTAAGTTAACCACTAATGCCCACACAATCCTGGGAAATTACACTTCAATGAAATTTTTCACACACTATGTGTATTATTATTCATTTATCTTACCCTCTAAACCTTACAATTACTGCTCCAATTTACAGAATATCATTTGTACTGTATTTTTCCCTATAAAAAAAACTTCCCCTCACTGATATGGACTTGACAGTAGCCATACTACTCACACCTGACCCTAATTTCTCTCATTGATTGGCCAAACCAAGAGTTAGGAGGAAGACTTGATATAACAAGAAAACAATGGATTGATCGCCTTTTTATGTCAGGAAATGAAATAAAAGGGCTATCTTATGAATCTATGTAGATTAAGTTCCAGATTCTTTTTGTGCAGTCGTGGAAGACATAGTTTTAAAACTATATCCCATTTATTTCGATGTTGCTACGTAATCTTCTTGTTACATAATCATCATGCAGGTGACGGAGGTGCAGGAGGAGATATTGAAACGATTTTGGCTGAACTTAATAGTGCATATGCAGAACAACCACTCATCTCTCCTAACCCATCAGAAAAAAGAACGAAGCAGAACATGGACAACGAAGCACCTGAGCAAGTGCCAGCACTAGCTTCCTGCAGGGAGGGCAACAAAAAGCAAGTGACTAGCAGCAGAAAAGAGAGGCCATCAGAAACCAAGACTGTCAGTCCTCCTAGAGCAAAAAGACAAAAGAAAAAGGACAAAACTTAACTCATCAGCGACGGTGCTACCTTGTAGCAGCAATAGCCAAGTCCTCTAATGGTGCTCCCGCCAGCAGTTACAGGCGTCGAGAATGAACTAACTAAAGCCAAGAAGAAAAACAAAAGACAACGGTTGGAAGAACACAAGGATGATGCCAGCAAAGAGTCAGAGTGTGATGATGTCGACGACGACGATGATGATCTCATTCGTACAGAGGGCGATGATACCGCAGGGGACAATGGTGGCACCGCAGAAGAGAGCAACGATGATGTAAAACAAACTTTCTCTATAGATTTTTGCTACCGCTTTTCACCCATGAAAACCAAACCATCCTCTATAACAAAACCCTCTTTTTCTCAACAGGTAAAGCCAAGACAAAAGCGCACAAAGAGGATAAAGGCAAGTGGAAAAGAATTGGCAGCACCAACGGATGATGAACAGGAGGCAACAAGAAATAAGGACAAATGCGAAATCAAGGTAGGAGCAGCAATATATCAGGTCAATAGAGCATGGAAATTACTCGAAGAACGTCACCGGCAAGATGTTAGGACAGCCGAGTTTGGAAGCATAGAGGAATGCCAAGTAAAGCGCTCCATCTGCAAACCGCTTGCAGCACACATCTACGACAACCTGGACACAGAAAGCATGACAATACATTCGGTGAAGCTGATCAGCAGAAAGAAATCAAGATTACCAAGGAAGCTATACACAATGTGTTTGGATACCCAAACGACACGGAAAAGTCAGCACCAAGGCCAGCGAAGAGCCCAACTTCAATGATCAAACTGATCACAGAACTTAGCCTCGGGAAAATGGATTTCCATCACGGCGATCTGTTTAAAGAACTAGAAAAATTGGTGAAAGTAGATGACGAACAATCGAACGGGAAATCAGTTAAAATATGTTTCCTTATTTTTTTTCCACAATGTTGTCTATGGAACAACCTCACCTACCTTCAGCAAACAAGCCATTATGGTCAAGGACTTAGACTATCCAGAAATGGCAAAGATGGATTTCTACGAGGTAATCATCGAAAGTATTAAGGAAGGAGCCAAGATATGGCAGAAGAACAGGTTGCGACCTCAGGAAGAAAAGAACAAAAAACATCTCAATGGTTTGGCACAGGGACCAGTAATAATGTACCTCGACTCCCTGCTGCTGCCAACCGACACAATAGAAATGCACAAGATTGCAAAGACAATGGATAAGACATCATCACCGCGAGCAAACCACCTAAAAGAGAGTGACCTGAAGAAAAAAGCTAGAGCAGACATGAAAAGGGACGGAAAAGCACGACCAGATGACTATGAATTTGGCAAGATAAAGGTATAGCTCTATTGAATATATATGCATTATCCCTTATAAAATTGTTTCCAGTCTAACCAATACCATTCTGCTGAAACAATGTAGACATGGAAAGGAACAAAAGAGAGGATCTTCTATGCCAGCACAGCAACACCTTCATATTCAATACAAATGATACCAGCACAACAACAGGAGCACCAGCAGACGACCAAGCTACTACCACCTCCAACCAAGCGCCAGGACGAAGCACATGTCAGCATGAGTGGAAGCAAGGAACCAGTCACAGGCACCAGCACAGGATCATATGAAATATTCAGAAGGATAGAAGAAATGTTGAAACAAGTACTCGACGAAACAAAACAGATACCCGGAATAAAGACCAGAGCTGGACACCAATGTAGCGAACAAGAGGAGGAATTAGATGAAAACATGAAGAACTTAGTGGTGCAACAAACAACGGCCCTGATTGATTCTCTCGGACAACTTAGACAATTTCAGGACATTGTTTGCAGAGTGAGCTTACCAGAAGAGACGATGCTGAAGTTGCAGGATCGAGCAGACGCAGGATCCACAGCTGCACTTGTACATGGCAACCACACGAAAGAAGTCATAGCCACAGCAGAACCAGGAGGGAAGAGAAAAAGAAAGAAGGAAGAACAAGACCAACAAAACAAACATGAAAGGAATAAAAGAATAACAAAATCAAGAACATAGACCTCGAGAATTAGCCAGAGGGAGACAAAAGAACATAATAAGGTGCAAAAAGAGCAAAGCAAGGAGCACGTATCAACCAATATAACAAGTGCTGAAGGACAGCAAGAACAACGTAGAAAAGTAGCTGCAGAAGCAGAGAATCAAGATGAGAAATAGGTAAATGAGAACAAATACATCATCCATGTGACTCGAAAGCGATGCTTTCAAACTTGAACATAAAAAATTCTGTCTTCGATTATGTCAGGGACACGGCAACAGAACGCCACTGAAACATAAAGTCCAACAGCGGCATGTCGTCAAGAACACCGCGCAAGAGGATGGAAGCAATAGAACAAGCAACCCAACAACAGATAATGCTCCCTCAAGAGCGTCAACACGAGCAGTACAAGAGACGAACAGGATCGGAGGCAGCAAAGACGTGAGTATAAAAATATCAGTCTCTTCTTTCTAAAAAGTCTCTTCTCTCTAAACTAGAAATGGTCTTGAGTTAACTGACAAATCTGCAACAAAATATACACTCAGACAGACAAGTATCATATCGACGCTCCCGCAAACGAGGCACGGGCTGATCTAGCATTGACCGTTAACAGCACGGCAGAAAAACAAGAAGAAAACAACAAAGAAGAGGTAAAACTTCCAAACCCACTTTTCCCAAATACCGCCAACTCATATTGTTTCATCTATCAGGTATTACAAGCACAGCAAAGAGAAGAGGATGCCCATGCAAAACAGAAAGTTGATATAGAAGAGCTTTTCAACACAAGAGCATTTCAGATGACCGGCACAGGGGAGAAAGCCTCAGACACTCCACCTGGTGACACACCCAAGGCTGGTATACAAAGCAAAGAAAAAGTGGACGCACAAACGGATATCCCAACCACCGACGCAAAGGTAAAATTCAACAAGAACCATTTTTCCAAAATTTATAAGAAATGTACTGCCCAATACAACCTGTCACAGTAATACAAGAATTACAAGCAATGAATCATGTTTTTCCTTTTTCATGAAACGCAGGAAACAAACCAGGACGGTCATGCTGAAGAACAGCAAGGAGTACAAATAGAACAAACCAAAAAACAAGGGCAAATGGTGACTAAAATGGTACCTAGTACGCCAACCAAAGAGCAATCTTCACGTGACAAACACAACTGAGAAGACATGCCACCAGCATCGAAGACCAACGAGGTAAAGCTACACGCACCTGCTCCTACAACGTTAAAACAAAAAAGTTATGCATGCACAGATGAAGTCCAAACTTTATTTACATTTTTTGATTGAACAGAAGAAAGAAACAAATGAAGCAGAAGATGTGCCTCAAGAAGCGATAGAAAGTGCTGCTACCGCACGACAATGTACAAAAACTCCTGGAGACAGAGAAGAAGTGACAGGCACGGCACCAGAGAGATTGAATGTAGAGGTCAAGCTACAAAACCTCTTTCTATAGCATATAAAAAATGCATCCACCAAAAAGAAACACAGACATATTTTAATTACTTTTTTTGCATTCTGACAAATGCAAGAAACAGAGGAGGGCACCAATATTCAAGACCAACAAACACAACAACACAAGGGAATGGAACAAGCAGAAGATGTTCTTCCAACAACGGACAGCGTAACCACCGTAGATCAATCCAGAAAACCTTCGCTGTCCGGGCAAGAAATAACAGGGATGGCAATGTTGACGCAAAAGATTGAAAAGGTAAAGTGAGATAACCTGCTCTTAAGGAAATTAGATATTTGAGTGAACAAAGACACAAATGCAATCTCATTTACCTACCTCTATGTCTCAACAGCCACAAGACAAAAACAACGACACCACGGATGAACAAAACGAAAAAGATCTAGAGGAGCTCCAAAAACCTCCACTCACCGAAGAAAAAGTCGAAGAGGCAGCACCGGCGGAAATGACTGAAAAGGTGAAGCTACAAAAAAAGTTCAAAGACACACTAAACATTTGAGTATTTTTCTTAGGGAACAGACACTAAACTATAATGAAAAAATGAGCATATTTAATTATTTTTTAACCACGCTTTTGCACGATAACGCAGAAACCTCAACAAGACACGCACATAGACACAAGAAAAGAAGCAAAGGACCACAGTGCATTGGAAAACCATGCAGCAAACATTCCAGAGAGAGTCAGACAACAACAAGAAAAAGGCCGCACCATCAGACAAGAAACATTGTGCTGTAAAAGATATTGCCGCCACAAACACGACGGTAACCCAGGATGGCACTCAAAGAGAATGTGAACCGTTGATCATACAAAACCTGGCCATCGAAGAAGGCACAAAAGATGAAGGGATCGAACGCCTGTACAAAAACGTCATGACAGCGAATAAGGACAAAGGGTAAGTTCATGTTACCACCAAAGAATTATATTCTTCCAATGATTTCCTCCCTTAAACATTTTATATGTATACCTGTAAATATATAAATAAATAAATATATATATATATGTTGCAGGCACGAGATTTTTATAAATACAGAGACGTCAACAGTAACGGTCAGCCTCATGGCAGAAAGCTTCGAGATTGGAAAGGCAGTGCGTAGCGAAACCATGGCAGTCATGCTACAGATGTTGAAAAAGCAATTCAGGGTCACAAAGAGAAATATTCTATCAATATACAACACCATAAGTAAAGCTCAAGTTTCAACAATGAATATCACTCTATCGATCAATCAACCTTTCTATACAATTGAATTTACAAATCTCTTTTACGCACATGTGACAAAAAAGCAGGCACAATACGCATGGCCAACCACGAAGATCCATTGGAGTTCAAAAATAAAGACGAAGCACACATCAGAGACAAGACAATGCCTAAAAGGCTTAAAAGATTCCTTGATCTGGAAGAAGGAGAGCAACTACAAGATTTCGACAAGGTAAGCACATCTCATCTTACAGATAAAAGATACAATCTCGACACTACAATTTCGTCTAACGATCAACAAATCATGACTAAATCCAAGAAGGATCCCTTATTTATTTATTTTGCATTTTGTAGTTCTTTCTATCAGTTTCCATAGGCGGGCATGTTCGACAAGGAGTTGTGGGCCACTACTTCGTTGTTACAATTAACATGAAAAAAGAGCGCTTTGAACTCCTTGACTCTTTACCAGTTGAATATCTAGGCTCAATGGATTACTTCAACACAGTAACAAGCAGAGTAAAGAGGATATGGAAGCAAATAAGCAAATTGCTCCAGCTGTCTCCAAGTAGTATTGACCATTTCGAAAAGGTCAAAATGCAGGTGCCACTTCAGGGAGGAACGTAAGCACCACAAACCTTTCTCCTTTTCCTTACTCACTGTAATAATTAAATTATTAATGCAATCCATAAAAAACATAGGACGTTAGGACAACTTCACCTAAACTGCCCAACCATCTTTGGACAACGACAATAACCAATCATCCTTCTACCTGCAGACTCGACTGTGCGTTCTATATGTTCATGAACGCAAAGCACTACACCAACAGTGGAGAAACAGTGTCACTAACAGAAGAACAAGTCCCGGAGTTGAGGAAGAAAATTCTCTATCAAATAATCAGCCAATACAGGGATACGACCTCACTGTCATTAATCAACTACACCAAAGGTTTCTCTTTCTGAAGACAACAAAGTAAAATTCTACTTATATAATTTTCAGAGACACACCAATAAGTTTTTATTTTTTATTTTAACAGATATGTTGAACTCTGAGGTCGATATGGAAGACAGTGAAAAGCAACGAATACATTGCGACATAATTCAAGAAGAGATTCCTCCAACTCCTAAGCACATTGGGATGAGCGCTCAAGTGATAAAAGTTATTGACATTAATGACACAAGCAGTGATGAGGAGAAAGAAGATTATCATGTGAGCAGCAAGGATACCACCAAGGTGTCTGAAGAAGCACTCGCGGAAGAACAAGCCCAGACAGATGCTGGTTTACAGAGGGAACAACAGGCGCAGCCAGACACTGATTTACAAAAGGAAGACGAACGAAAAGATCCACCGATAGAACCAGACATACCACCCCTACATAAAAAGACTGAAGACATAACAGGCTCTCCTTTAGAAGGTGATAACAGGACAAAGAGCGTACCAACTCGCCAACAAGAGCTTTCCAAACAGAACAAGAACCCTATTGACAAAGATTGCAAACCAGGAACATCACCCGAGGTGAAACATGCACAAGAAGAAAAGAAGCAGAAAGAGAAGGATTTAATGGAAAAGATACTAGAACATAGGAAACGCGATGCTGCGGTCTCAGTAGAACCGAGCATCAAAAACAACAGCACACAAAAGGAAACAACTGGGCAGCCTAACGAGCAGGCGCAGTTAGGTCACAACAAGAAAAAGGCAAGGCATCTTGCAAGAGTGCAGACAAGTTCCCCAAAACCCTCAATGATTCAATCATTACAGATCAGCTCAGCAAACATAATCTCAATTAAGAGGCCATTCAAACGACCAAGCAAGGAATCTTGGAAAGTCAAGGTTGCATCACTTGTTCCAGGAGATTTCATTTACAAAGAAAAGGCCATACAACTTTATAGATATCTGATTAGCCGACAAGGACAGAGAGAATGTGAAGGGTAAGCAGATTCTCCTAGTTCCATGGAAACGATTACAGAGAGCTGCAGATTCTCAAACATCCAACTAACAATTCACTCACCTACTTCCAAACCCTCCTTGCAGACAAGCGCTATATAAAAGCTCAAAGCGAGACGACTGCATTTCAGCAAAATCCTTCATGGAACAAGCAGGAAAAGAAGAAACATAGATGGAGGGCTCCATGCTAAAAGCGTTACTGGAGGAATGGACAGAACAAGAACAATTCAACCCAGACGTCACAACTGTACTCCCTGGAGGTTTCGCAAATGTATGCATACCCCACCCACAAAAACACCACCGCCATTACTACGATAGAATATTTAACTAAAACCACACACTCTCTTTCTTGAAGCTGGTGCTCGGTCTCAATTATCATAAAGGAGAGCTATCAGAATTCAACGAGGACGATGCACTAAAAGGATTTGAACTCCTCATGGGAGGTAAAGACATCCTCCATTCGAAGATGTTAAGCTCGCTATTATTACTTAGCACATGACCTATTCTATTTGAGCTTCAACAATTAAATGAAATTCAATTTTTACATCAACAATGATCCCCTCTCTCAACATAGATCATGATACCTCATCACACAGACAACCACTACACGCTCTATGTACTGAACAAGTACAGAGATAGCATCGACATCCTTGACTCAATGAACTACGTAAACTACGCCGATTTGTCTTGGAGTCAACACCACGTGCATCGAGCAAAACTGGTATGTACTTTTTGTACATTGATTTGCTCTTTTCCTCATCATAGTATGATACTCTTACTTTTCTCAATGCTGCACCCAAACAACAAAACCATAATGCAATAACAGATGAGAAGGATGTCTGTGCTGATGAACAAGCACCACAAACTAAAACGCAAGAATGAACCAGACTGGGAAAGGATAGCAGAAAGGCCTCACAGGGTCTGCACACCAAAGCAAGAAGGAACACAATGCGGTCACTTCACGGCCCAATTTGCGAAATGCTATAATGGGAAAGAACTGGTCAAGGACAGAGAGGATTTTCATGTAAGTTACCAGTACATACACGTAAAATAACTTGATTTCTTTATTAACGTAATTAGTTTATTAACAATTGTGAACAACATGTAACTATAAATCATACATTTTGACATGCCTGCAGCCCAGCAAGGTCGATGTCGAATGGAAACCGGAGTACGTATACACACTCATATTCGGTAAAACCAACCAAATAAAGCACCATCAACTTCCTGGAAAACTCAAAGATTTCAAACCAGGGAGTACAAACCTTTTTTCACCCATGAAAGGTAATATAACTATTTTCATTTCTACCATCAATTAACATGACTAGAGCTTCAAATATTTCTTTTAGAAACAACAACCATAATTTTTTATTTGTTTTAACAGAGCGAGACAAAAAAACCAGCATCAATCAGGGAGCAGCAAGAAATACCCGCAACACCGGCATTCGTTTATACACGTGGATAAGGCAAACGAGCTCTACAACATAGTCATGAGTGAAACATGGCAGGACAAATTCAAAAGGTAACTTGGTTCCTTTTACACCTGAAATTAGTTAAAGTTATGCAGCAATCACACAAATAAGACAGGAAACTAGAAAGAACCTTAAATTCCTATTTATCTCAGCTTGCTTAGTTAATGAATTTCTCAACAAAAATTTCTTCTACTGCCCTGTATGTAAGCAGAAAAGTAGTATTCTCGGGAGATCAACCACAGAGCAACAGTACAAATCTTACTGGACCAAAGCTAAAGAAATATTTGGGCCTGCAAACAAGAAAAAACGTCAAGGAATGGAAAAGAAGGTGCTCGATGAGTTAGCAGAAGCATGGTAAAGCAGCAACCAAACTATACACAAAAGACATAGACTATTATTAGGCCCAAGCTTTGTAGAGGTAAATTTCAAAAAAAAACACAGTGATCATAAAAACTCATCTTTTTGCAACTATTGTTTAATCTCTTGCTACTGATCTATTTCTTCTAACTCGTCTTTATCGTTTTTTATTTGTTGCCTGCAGAATATTCTGGGTTTAAAGGATAAAAGAAAATCTATGAAGAACTTTAGAGATGATTTCACACGAGAAAAGGATATCTTGGTTCCTTTGTTCCTTAAGAAATGTCAATCGGCGAAGCTCAAAACAGCAAAAATGGTAATAGCATTTTCCATACAACAAAATAAAAATAAGCATTTCAAACATAATACTATATTCTAAATTCTCCTCTAACAATAAAATTTTTGTACCACAGGTATTCATGCCATTTGAAAAGGAAGACCGATACACACTATTCGTGCTCGACAGATATAGAAGGAAGCTTCAAATCATCGAACCTGAAGAAACCTCTCTTGAAGAATTGAAGAGGCAAGAATACCTAAAAAATCAATGTGATCGACACGTGCATGATGGAAAACTAATTAAGCAGATTGCTAACATGGAAATCAACGAAGCCAACAAAGAAAAGGAGAATAACAAATACCACAACCATAAAGACAAACTGGTAAGAATTGTAAATAACACCATCTTTCAATTTTACAATTTACACTACATGTCTCTCTAAAACAAAAACAAAATGCAATTCCCAGGTGCCCGGGTTTAAAGAAGTATACGAAATATTACTGGGTGAAAAATTTGAAAAGGAAAAGACTAGATGGGATGTTCAATTTTTACAGGGCGTTCCAAAGGTGAGCAAAGGTGAAACCCCGTTTGCTGTTCTAAGGTTCGCACATCTCTTTGATGGCAACCACTTCATCGAGGAGATAGATAATTTTGACGTAAGTTTTCGCTTAAAACTCGCAATAAATCTGCTAGATATCATACAACTGCATGACCTAATATTGATGTGTTTTTCTCCTTTTTTCACTGAACTTTTTATAGGATGGCACGGAACAATGGAAAACACAAAAACTATGTAGGCTACTATTTAGCGATCAGAATACAATCGAACCCAGCGAAATGGGCGATGAGATTAGAAAGATCTACGACGACATCACGGAATAAAAAGTTACTGATAAGTGAACGAGCCTATCGATATGAGTGTTCTATATCAGATAAATTTTACATTAGCTATTTCCCGTTTAAATTCGGTACTAATACTAATATAGTTGTAGAAAGAGTACCTCTTTTTGCCTGGACTTCAAGCAGTTTAGCTTTAACCATGTTAATGGTCTCACATTCTTGGTTTATAGAGAATCAAAGTAGATTTACCGATGAGTCGCGAAATGCTATGGTTCTTACATAGGATTTCTGAATTTATTCGGAAGTAATTCGAAACATAAGAAAACGGTTTAACCGCACATCATACTGTGATATTGAAGCAATAGACTATTTTTATTGATGTAGTTCCTTGATTCTTCAGTAACCAAGCATTGGAACACAAGCCAGTGCCCCTAAACACTTCTGATCCTCTTGCGGCTTCACCTCCGTGCCTTCTGTGTCTGCATACACGTGCCTAACGTATCACGCCCCGCGACTCTTACATGGTCGCGTTACCACGCCCGTGTGTCTTCACAAACGTCACAACCGTGCATCTCTAACCGAGCATTCCGACATATGCCTCTGCCACCACACTCTTGTGCATCCACAAGGTTGATATCCGTGCATCGAGAAGCCCCAATCCCGTGCCTTGCGTACCTGCATGCACATGCCTCATGGTGTCACCTGACACTTGCCATGACTCTTACATGCCCCATGGTGTCACACACCCCTGGCTCTGCACACTTCCAAACCGTGACCCTGTAACTATGTACTCGGACCTCACATCTCCTACTCCTTCCACGTGCCTCTGGATGCTTTGTGGTGCCTTCATTTCTGTAGAGATTTCACTTCCGTGCCTCCGGCTCCTGTAGTAACACACGCCTGTGGCTCTAGAGACTACAAACCCGTGCCTCTCTAACTGCGTATTCCGACCAATGTCGCGCTTGTGTGCACAACTAAACTGTACTTAGCGTCCAAAGACTGCTTTGTATTTTGTTGTTCTTACAGAAAAGAGCAACATTACTACTTCAAAATAACATGTTTGTCGAATAAAGATAGTACTTAGCAAGCTAAATAACTTGTTCAATCACATAAACAAACTACAAACCTGACATAAGCAAACTTGTTTAACCTGATACACATGACACTAAAAAATGCTTTGTTCTAACACAAGTAAACTATGAACTTGAAACAATAGAAAGGACAAGCAGAAACACAAGCAACTCCAAGGCCAATTTTCTAAGTTTTCGTCATCACTAGTAGCCGTAGTAAGGATCGTCATAATTCATCTCTGCCTCTTTTGCACTCTCCAGACCTTCTCTGATGTCTTCAATTCTCTTCCACGACTCGTAGGTGGCGTACGCATCTATCACTGCATACTCGATGAGGTAATTTGGCAGTGGGCTGATCCCCCATAGTTTATGATCTTCAACCCTGTCAGTCTTATTCTTCATCTGTTTGTAGAATGGGTGGATCATGTTCCCTGCAACATCAGCCAAAGAGTGGAACCTCTTTCTTCCCTTGTACGGAACTCTCCATTTGCACTGGATGCCGATGTACTTGTCGGGGTTGATCTCCAAGCCAGATCTTCACAGCATCTCTTTGTCACCTTCGATACTGAAGCCGGCAAAGGTGTAGAACCTGTCCTCCTTCAAGAAACGGCGCAGGATCTTGGGCCTGCAAGGGGGATGACACATTTAAGGTGGATCCATCAAGTATCCACCAAGTACATTCTTATATAGTATGTCTAATTCATGGATGAATTTTTTTCACAAACTACTATGCAAAGTTCAGAAATTAAATACAAACATCAACTTGTTATCTGCTTGTTAGCCACGTTACCACATCAATTCAAGAAACTGAACTATACTAGAACATCAAGTATAGAAACTACACTACACAAGAAAATCAAGTTCACAAAAAAATCTCGTACATCAAATTCATAAATTAATCCATTCCATCAAATACATAAACTCATCTGGTGAGTCAGGTTCAAAATATATTCTGATGCTTCTACTTCAGAAACTTCACTAATACATCAAATCCATAAACCAATTTAATCCAATTTCAGGGTGCATAACTAATTAAACAGAAGCACGAAGAGGTTGGATTTGTAGGATGGTTCACCATTTTGTTGCCGCGGTGATGTGGTACACCAGACAGAGTTCCTCCACGCATAACTACAGAACCGCTGCCCTCTACGGAGGTTCGTCTTCCCTGGTATACTCGACATCAACACCGATATACTGAGGGTACAAGCCGCAGACCCTCACCGGGATCCTGCTGATCATCTTGTCGGCCTCGTCGGGATTGCTGGTGCAAACGACGTCCAGCTTTTCCTTCCCGTGGATGTCAACCTCCTTGAGGTGCCTTATATTGTCGTGCTTATGACCGGGCACCTGATCATCGTCGACCTCACTGCTTTGGTTGGAGGTGTCACCACGGGGATGCTTGGCAGATGGTTCCTCCGCCATTACGCTCCTCCAGCGATGGCGGCCTTGAGACAGAGATTGTGAGGAGTTGTTAGTTGAGATGGAGCGCCAATGATGTTTTCGGGATTGAGCGGCTATGGAAGCGAAGTTGCCCTTTTGTGGCAAGGTTTGGGTCATGGAGGAGGCGGTTGGACGCGGCCTCGTCGTGGTAGTGACGGCGGTAGACATGCACTCGCTTTTGTTGTGCATCGGGGCAACCGCCGAGTAGCAGTGCTCACGGTTGCCGGGAAAAAGCAACCGTCAAAGCGTCCGATTAAGCATGTAACAAATGTTTTTGCATAAGCCATTTAATCAAATACTGCACTGGCACGCTTAGATAGTGTGCCTATTTGTGGATTCACCTTCTCTGCCTTCCATGCCTGGACCCACGTGCCTCACGTGCCTAACGTAACATGCGCCGTGCCTCTTACATGGTCCCACTGCCACGCCCGCGTCGCTCGTGAGACTTCACAACCGTGCCTCTTCAACCAAACATTCTAACACATGCCTCTACCAATGCACTCTTGTACTACATCCACAGGGTTGATACCCGTGCCTCGAGAAGCAGCATGTCTGTGCCTGTGTTGGATTCATTTTCGTGCCTCCAGTGCTTACATCCACGTGCCTCACGCGACACTTGTCCATCCCTTGATTCTTCAGTAACCAAGCATTCGAACACAAGCCAGTGCCCCTAAACACTTCCGAGCCTCTTGCGGCTTCACCTCCGTGCCTTCCGTGCCTGCATTCACGTGCCTAACATATCACGCCCCGCGACTCTTACATGGTTGCGGTACCACGCCCGTGTGTCTTCACAAACGTCACAACCGTGCATCTCTAACCGAGCATTCCGACATATGCCTCCGCCACCACACTCTTGTGCATCCACAAGGTTGATACACATGCATCGAGAAGCCCCAATCCCGTGCCTTGCGTACCTGCATGCACGTGCCTCATGGTGTCGCCTGACACTTGCCATGACTCTTACATGCCCCATGGTGTCACACACCCCTGGCTCTGCACACTTCCAAACTGTGACCCTGTAACTATGTACTCGGACCTCACATCTCCTACTCCGTCCACGTGCCTCTGGATGCTTTGTGGTGCCTTCATTTCTGTAGAGACTTCACTTCCGTGCCTCCGGCCCCTGTAGTAATACATGCCGGTGGCTCTAGAGACTGCAAACATGTGCCTCTCTAACTGCGTATTCCGACCAATGTCGTGCTTGTGTGCACAACTAAACTGTACTTAGCGTCCAAAGACTGCTTTGTATTTTGTTGTTCTTAGAGAAAAGTTCAACATTACTACTTCGAAATAACATGTTTGCCGAATAAACATAGTACTTAGCAAGCTAAATAACTTATTCAATCACATAAACAAACTACAAACCTGACATAAGCAAACTTGTTTAACCTGATGCACATGACACTAGAAAATGCTTTGTTCTAACACCAGTAAACTATGAACTTGAAACAATAGAAAGGACAAGCAGAAACACAAGCAACTCCAAGGCCAGTTTTCTAAGTTTTCGTCATCACTAGTAGCCGTAGTAAGGATCGTCATAATTCTTCTCTGCCTCTTTTGCACTCTCTAGACCTTCTCTGATGTTTTCAATTCTCTTCCACGACTCGTAGGTGGCATACGCATCTATCGTTGCATACTCGATGAGGTAATTTGGCAGTGGGCTGATCCCCCATAGTTTATGATCTTCAACCTTGTCAATCGTATTATTCATTTGTTTGTAGAATGGGTGGATCACGCTCCCTGCAACATCAGCCAAAGAGTGGAACCTCTTTTGATGTGGAGCATCCCAAGGTCATCCCCATGGACCTACCATCGTCTCATCAAGTGCCTACCGGACCCATGACCCGATCACGTGCAAGAGCTCTTAAAACCGAGGTGACATCTCTCCTCTCACAATTACACTTCGATGCACATGAAGCATGGCTACTACCTCGTATGGACACTTTGTGCATACTCAGGTACCATGGGGAAGCTAAGGAGCAAGGACAAGAAGAAGAGGAAGATGGATGAGAAGATGGAGAAGAAGGAGGGCTGAAGGAAAAGTCCCAGCCACCGGACGACCGGCCGGGACCGGACGTCCGACGCCTGAAGCATCAGCCGAGCCCCAGCCAGCGGACGTCCGATCCAGACCGGACGACCGGTGCCCCGACACACGAAGCAAACGAGCGGACGTTCGGTCCGGACCGGACGACCGGCGCACCTGCACCCGAACCAAAGTCAGCGGAAGACCGACGTTTCCGGACGTCCGGCGCCCCCATCACAGAGCGGAACCAGCAGACGATCGGAGGACACTGGACGTCCGGCAGCTCCTGAGACATCGAACGACCGGTCCCCAGCGGACATCCGGTACCTGTCTGCGCACAGTGTTCGGGCCCGAGGCCCATGTACCCCTTCACTTCGCCCCCTTTGCACTTAGACTATAAATAGACCCCCCATTCATCCTAGCTAGGGTTAGCATTGGTTTGGCTCATTTGAGAGATAGAGCATTGCTCATCCATATCGGATCTACTCCACGAGAGAGATCGCGGCCCCTCTACGGAGAAGATACACCTTGGATTCAAGACCCCTTTACGGGAAGATCCCCTTGTGGATTCAAGACCTCCTCGCGGAGAAGAACCGGTTACCATGTATCGTCCCTAGTTGTCTGTGGATTCGTGTATCGTTCTATGTACTCGAGGATCTAGCCCATGTGTGACGTATTCGTGTCGGTTTAGTGATTTCCTCTTGTGTTTTCCTTCCGTTCTTCCTCGTGTTCTTCGTGATTTCCCCGGGATCCGCTCCTTTCGTGAAAGATCAGGCGATTAGGGTCTCTACCCTACATCATCTTCGTATCATGAGCAAGGTTGATCACGATTTCGGAGCCCCCCTCTTCATTTTCTAGCTTGATTTTGTTGTTTTTCGTCCTAATCCGAAAATCCCCACAAAAATAGCCTCAAAAAATTTTCTTGTGTTTTGTGAGTTTTGATGATATTTTGTTGGTTTTGATCCGTGAATTTGTTGTGTTCCAAGTGGATCTAGCCTTCCCCCCACCATCTCCACCTCGAAATCCCTCCCAAAATCCCCATATTCCGGCCAAAACCGCCTCCCAGATCTGAAATTTTGCGTTGACCCCGACCACCGGACGACCGTCACTTCACCGGACGTCCGGTAACCCAGGAAGCACCGGACGTCCGACCTTACCGGACGACCGGTGACCGGACATCCGTCCATTTTCAGACGACCGCTCCTTCCACCACATCATCCGCTACACCACCACTAACTTTCCGCAGACTTTGCGAATATCCCACCCACACCACCACCTAACCGCTACCTACTCCGACGATTTTGCTCGCACTTGGTTTTGAGAATTTGAGTTGCGGTACCGTATCCTTTTGTGTTTCGGCTATCTAGGTACGGTTTGACATCGACATCACCGCCGCTCATTTTCACCACGGACACGTCATCAACAACGACCACCTCGACTACGACTTGGTATTCGTGCCACCATTTTGACACCATACTGGAAGCAAGACCGGTAACCTCATCTTGGTATTGGACATATCACTCTTGCCATTACATTGATAGCCATCATAGCCTTACTCTTTTGCGTCACTTACCCATCGAGACTAGCCATTGAGTATTGCCGGCAACGAGACTTGTGCACATTAGTGATCATACTTCCCATAGCATACATACATACATCATTGTTGCCTATATTGGTATCATCTCTTGTGTCACAAAGTTGTCATCGCATACTCACTTGCTATCTTGGTTTGTCAAGCATTGCATGAGAAAATAGCTCAAACATCAAAGAGCCAACCAAGCTTTTAAGCAAAGAGGAAAGATAAGCAAAGAGCTTTTAAGCAAGAACCATAGCATCATACAACATTAAGATTGTCATACTCGATCATCTTGGATCATATCATAGCAACACCTTGCATAAAACATATTTGGGATAGAAGTCGTTGCAATTTTGCTAAGTAGGTTGTGCACAAGTTCTTGTATCCGCCTATCATGCAATCATGCTAGCGTCTCTCTAGTTTTGTGCAACAAGAGCATTTTTGTGGATTCCACATTTTGGCTCACCCTTGGTTGCACAACCCCACTTATCTTTTTGCGTGTGTTTTTCCGTGTACCGTATATGCTTGGTCTACTTATTGCATTGCATCTTGCAAATCTTCTCCAACATTATTGAATCTTGCTTACATTCACATTAAAAATTGTGCCACCATCCTAACCAAGCTCCACCATAAGCTTTTACTTGTGTAGGTGTGAGAAACCGACGGGAATTCGTACCAATTGGGCTATTTCCTTGTCCTACATTGGAGTGATCATCAATTCACTTTCAACTTCGGTCAAGGTACATTTGGTATTCGTTCTTCTCTTTCTACCACTCACATTTGTCTTGGAATGATGGATAGGCCAAGTACTTCTACCAACCCACTCTTCATGGAGCAAGACAACGACATGAACTCCTTCGTCACCAAGAGTCACCTCTTTGGTGCACAACGTGCTTTGCATCAAGAGCAACAAGCTATGAGTGAACGCATCGACAACCTTGCCGCCGACTTGCGACTTTCCGAGCAACATACAAGGGACTACTTCGACCACAAGCTCGACGATCACAAGCAAGAGAATGGCGCAAGGATGGACGAGATTCGTGCTTTGTTGCTCAACCGCTCTTCTTCCACTTCAAGAAGGAGCCGTTCAAGTCGCCATTCCGACTTTACCCTCTCCGGCTCAAGTACACCGATATCAAACACTCTTCGTCGAGCCGCGCGCACCGACCGTCAAGCAAACCTTAATCCACTCCGAGACACCGACTCTCAAGAGCGCCGACAATGTCAAGCCGAAGAAGCCTTTGCGCTAGCTCAAGAACGGCAACAACAACGCCAACATGAAGAGGAAGAACACGCACGTCTACATCGACATGCACAAGATGCCGAGGCTCAACGTCAAGAACAACAACTCCGTGACGCTCAAGCACTTGAGGTGCAACAAGCTCTACGCGATGCGAGTCGAGCCATTGCCGACCGAGGCCGACAAGCCCGTGAAGAAGAGGAAGCACTTCGTGAAGAAATTCACGAGCAACGATTTCAAGCTCGCATGCATCATCTAGTTCCCCCTCGAGCTCGGCGCGCTCCTTCACAAGCTCGCCAAGACCATCAACTTCATCAAGAGCATGACGACAATGGGAATCCTCCGCGTCAAGAACACCACGAGTTGAACAATCATCTACAACATGGGCATCATCATCCCCGACCCAAACACAATGAAGAGCAACGCTACGGCAAGCTCAAGTTCACCATGCCCAAGTTCAACGGAAGCAACGATCCTGAAGAATACCTTTCATGGGCATTGAAAGTTGACAAGATCTTCCGTTTGCACAATTATGAAGAAGAGAAGAAGATCGCGATGGCATCCCTTGAGTTCCAAGACTATGTCCTCATTTGGTGGGAACAAATCATAGAGCGCCGCGAGGCAAGAGGCGAACCACCCATCACTACTGGGCACAAATGAAGGATGTCATGAGAGCACGCTTCGTGCCTAACTACTACAATCGCGACCTCTTCAAGAAACTCCAACAACTCAAGCAAGGAACCAAGAGCGTTGAAGAATACTACAAGGAGATGGAGATTGCAATGATAAGAGCCAATGTCACGGAAGACGACGAACAAACAATGGCACGCTTCTTGAATGGCCTTAACCACCCCATCAAGAAGATCGCCGACTTCCAACCATACTCAAATCTCATCGAGCTAGTGCACCAAGCCACCAAAGCGGAACGACAAGTGCAAGATGATTTCAAGTATGCCAAGTTCTCGTCCAAGACCTACGGCTCCTCTTACCAAGCTCCCGCGACTTCGGCAACTCCTACCTCAACTAGAGAATCACCAAGTACTGACGACAAGTCAAGTTCCAAGAAAGCTTCGTCAACTACAAGCCATCCTCCTATGAGCAACTTCAAGCCGAGAGCTTCTTCATCATCTACCCCAACCGATGAGACCGTCAAGATGAGTTCCTTCGAGTGTTTCACTTGCGGAGGCCAAGGCCACAAGTCCTATGAGTGCACCAACAAGCGAACCATGGTCTTCAACGATGATGGCACTTATGACTCCAGGAGCGAAGGCGAAATGGAAGCCCTCGAGCAAGTCGCCATGCACCGCCAAGTGAACAATGAAGAAGCACAAGTCTTTTGTGACAACGACTCAAGTCCCGCACTTGTTGTCTCCAAAGTCTTGACCCTCCAACATCACCAAGAAGAAGACCAAAGATGCAACATATTCCACACCAAGGCCGGCATCAACGGACGATCCGTCAAGGTCATCATCAATGGAGGAAGTTGTCATAATCTCGCAAGTGAAGAACTTTGCTCCAAGCTCCAATTGCCCAAGACGAAGCATCCACATCCATACAAAGTGCAATGGCTTAGTCACTCCGGCACTATCCAAGTCGAGCAGCGAGTACAAGTCTCCTTCAAGATCGGCGCCTATGAAGACACCTTGGAGTGCGACGTCGTTCCATTGACCGTTTGTCATCTTCTCCTTGGACGGCCATGGCAATTCGATAGGGGAGTCATCCACAATGGCCTAACGAACCACTACATCTTCAAGATGAAGGGCAAGGAGTACGTCCTCTGTCCAATGTCGCCAAGTCAAGTGATCGCCGACAAGCACGCCACCCATCGTGGAGATCATAGTGAGAGAGTGAGCCACCAAAAAGAGAGTGAGCGCCACAAGCCAAAATCGAGCGCCTCCACGATGAGCGAAAACAGGAACCTAGTTCTATTTGCCACCAAACATGAGATGAGAGAAGTGTGTGAGAACCCATCTAGTGTCCCACACTACGTCCGCATGTGCAAGGACAATGCACCACAAACTAACACTTCTTACACTCTTCCTCTAGTGTTGTCTTATCTTTTGCAGGAATTCCAAGATGTTTTCCCCGATGAGCTACCTCCAGGACTACCTCCATTACGAGGCGTTGAGCAACGCATCGACATCATCCTCGGAGCACCGCTTCCGAACAACGCTCCCTACCGCGTCAAGTTCTTGAGTTACTTTTGGAAGACCTTATGCGCCAAGCTCGGAATCAAGTTACTCTTCTCCACGGCGTACCACCCTCAAACCGATGGCCAAACGGAGGTGACGAACCATACACTCTCCACTCTACTATGAGTCTTAATCAAGAAGAACATCAAGGAGTGGGAGGAGTGCTTACCCATCGCCGAGTACGCCAACAACCGCGCAAGACACTCAACAACCGGCAAGTCTCCTTTCGACGTCGTTTACGGATTAAACCCATTGTCACCATTGGACATTCTTCCTCTACCACTCCAAGAGCGCATCAATTTGGACGCAAGTGCGTGTGTGACACATCTCAAGACGGTGCATGAAGATACAAGAAACACCATCGAGCGCCAAGTTCAACACCTTGCGACCAAGCTCAACTTCAACAAGCAACCTATGGTCTTCAACATTCGTGATCGAGTGTGGCTACACCTTCGCAAGGACCGCTTTCCACAAGAACGCAAATCCAAGCTTCGACCACGAGCAGATGGACCCTTCAAGGTGCTTGCACGCTACAACGACAACGCTTACAAGATCGACCTCCTGCGTGACAAGTACAACGTGAGCGACATCTTCAACGTCAAAGATCTCTCTCCATTCCATGGTGATGAAGAATTTGATCCGAGGATGGATCTTCCCCAAGGGAGGGGAGATGATGCGGAGCATCCCAAGGTCATCCCCATGGACCTACCATCGTCTCATCAAGTGCCTACCAGACCCATGACCCGATCACGTGCAAGAGCTCTTGAAACCGAGGTGACATCTCTCCTCTCACAATTGCACTTCGATGCACATGAAGCATGGCTACTACCTCATATGGACACTTTGTGCATACTCATGTACCATGGAGAAGCTAAGGAGCAAGGACAAGAAGAAGAGGAAGATGGACGAGAAGACGGAGAAGAAGGAGGGCTGAAGGAAAAGTCCCAACCACCGGACGACCGGCCAGGACTGGACGTCCGGCGCCTAAAGCATCAGCCGAGCCCCGGCCAACGGACGTCTGGTCTAGAACGGACTGCCGGTGCCCCGACACCTGAAGCAAACGAGCGGACATCCGGTCCAGACCAGACGACCGGCGCACCTGCACCCGAACCAAAGTTAGTGGAAGACCGACGTTTCCGGACGTCCGGCACCCCCATCACAGAGCGGAACCAGCGGACGACCGGAGGACACCGGACGTCCGGCAGCTCCTGAGACACCGGACGACCGGTCCCCAGCGGACGTCCGGTACCTGTCTGCGCACAGTGTTCGGGCCCGAGGCCCATGTACCCCTTCACTTCGCCCCCTTTGCACTTAGACTATAAATAGACCCCCCATTCATCCTAGCTAGGGTTAGCATTGGTTTAGCTCATTTGAGAGATAGAGCATTGCTCATCCATATCGGATCTACTCCACGAGAGAGACCGCGGCCCCTCTACGGAGAAGATCCACCTTGCATTCAAGACCCCTTTACAGGAAGATCCCCTTGTGGATTCAAGACCTCCTCGCGGAGAAGAACCGGTTATCGTGTATCGTCCCTAGTTGTCCGTGGATTCGTGTATCATTCTATGTACTCGAGGATCTAGCCCATGTGTGACGTATTCGTGTCAGTTTAGTGATTTCCTCTTGTGTTTTCCTTCCATTCATCCTCGTGTTCTTCGTGATTTCCCCGGGATCCGCTCCTTTTGTGAAAGATCGGGCGATTAGGGTCTCTACCCTACATCATCTTTCTTCCCTTGTATGGAACTCTCCATTTGCGCTGGATGTCGATGTACTTGTCGGGGTTGATCTCCAAGCCAGATCTTCGCGGCATCTCTTTGTCACCTTCAATACTGAAGCCGGCAAAGGTGTAGAACCTATCCTCCTTTAGGAAACGGCGCGGGCTCTTGGGCCTGCAAGGGGGATGACACATTTAAGGTGGATCCACCAAGTATATTCTTATATAGTATGTCTAATTCATGGATGAAATTTTTTCACAAACTACTATGCAAAGTTCAGAAATTAAATACAAACATCAACATGTTATCTGCTTGTTAGCCATGTTACCACATCAATTCGAGAAACTGAACTATACTAGAACTTCAAGTATAGAAACTATACTACACAAGAAAATCAAGTTCACAAAAAAATCTCGTACATCAAATTCATAAATTAATCCATTCCATCAAATACATAAACTCATCCGGTGAGTCGGGTTCAAAATATATTCTGATGCTTCTACTTCAGAAACTTCACTGATACATCAAATCCATAAACCAATTTAATCCAATTTCAGGGTGCATAACTAATTAAACAGAAGCACGAAGAGGTTGGATTTGTAGGATGGTTCACCATTTTGTTGTCGCGGTGATGTGGTACACCAGACAGAGTTCCTCCACGCATAACTGCAGAACCGCTACCCTCTGCGGAGGTTCGTCTTCCCTGGTATACTCGACATCAACGCTGATATACTGAGGGTACAAGCCGCAAACCCTCATCAGGATCCTATTGATCATCTTGTCGGCTTCGTCAGGATTACTGGTGCAAACAACATCCAGCTTTTCCTTGTCGTGGATGTCAACCTCCTTGAGGTGCCTTATATAGTCGTGCTTCTGACCAGGCACCTGAACGTCGTCGACCTCACTGCTCTGGTCGGAGGTCTTGCCACGGGGACGCTTAGCAGATGGTTCCTCCGCCATTATGCTCCTCCAGCGATGGCAGCCTTGAGACAGAGATTGTGAGGAGTTGCTAGTTGAGATGGAGCGGCAATGATGTTTTCGAAACTGAGCGGCTATGGAAGTGAAGTTTCCCTTTTGTGGCAAGGTTTGGGTCATGGAGGAGGCGGTTGGACGTGGCCACGTCGTGGTAGTGACGGCGGTAGAGATGCACTCGACGTTGTTGTGCGTCGGGGCAACTGCCTAGTAGCAGTGCTCGCGGTTGCCGGGAAAAAGCAACCGTCGAAGCGTCCGATTAAGCACGTAACAAATGTTTTTGCATAAGCCATTTAAGCACATACTGCACTGGCACGCTTAGATAGTGTGCCTATTTGTGGATTCACCTTCTCTGCCTTCCATGCCTGCACCCACGTGCCTCACGTGCCTAACGTAACATGCGTCGTGCCTCTTACATGGTCCCACTGCCACGCCCGCGTCGCTCGTGAGACTTCACAACCGTGCCTCTTCAACCAAGCATTCTAACACATGCCTCTCCCAACGCACTCTTGTACTACATCCACAGGGTTGATACCCGTGCCTCGAGAAGCAGCATGTCCGTACCTGTGTTGGCTTCATTTCTGTGCCTCCGGTGCTTACATCCACGTGCCTCACGCGACACTTGTCTGTCCCGTGGTTCTCTAACTGCCTATAGAACCCACACTTCAGTGCCTCATGTGCCTGCATCTACGTGCCTGTAGAACCTGCACTTCCATGCGTCGTGTGCCTGCATCCACATGCCTGTAGAGAGGCTCCACTTCAGCACTACTACGCGACTTCACAAACGTGGTGCCTTCATTTATGTGCCTTACGTCCCTGCACCCACGTGCCTCATGTGTCACTTGCCGAGACTCTTATGTGCCCCGTAGTGCCACACCCACGTGACTTCACAACTGTGGTTCTCTAACCGAGTAGTCGGACCCATGCCTCTGCCGCCAAACTTTTTGTGCATCCAGAGAGTGCACATACATGCCTGTGGTGCCTGCATTTCTGTGCCTTACAAACCTACACCCTCGAGCACAACCTGACACTTCCCAAGACACTTACGTGCCCTGTAGTGCAACACCCACGTGACTTCACAACCGTGGTTCTCTAACCGAACACTCGGACCCATGCCTCTGCCACCAGCATGTGGTTCTCTAACAGGGTTGATACCCGTGCCTCGAGAGGCAGCATGTCCGTGCCTGTGTTGGCTTCATTTCTGTGCCTCCGATGCTTACATCCACGTGCCTCACGCGACACTTATCGGTCCCGTGGTTCTCTAACTGCCTGTAGAACCCACACTTCAGTGCCTCCTGTGACTGCATCTACGTGCATGTAGAACCTGCAGTTCCGTGCCTCGTGTGCGTGCATCCACATGCTTGTAGAGAGGCTCCACTTCAACACTACCACATGACTTCACAAACGTGGTGCCTTCATTTTTGTGCCTTACGTCCCTGCACCCACGTGCCTCACGTGTCACTTGCGAGACTCTTACGTGCCCCATAGTGCCACACCCATGTGACTTCACAACTGTGGTTCTCTAAGCGAGTAGTCGGACCCATGCCTCTGCCACCAAACTTTTTGTGCATCAAGAGAGTGCACATACGTGCCGGTGGTGCCTGCATTTCTGTGCCTTACGAACCTACACCCACGAGCACAACCTAACACTTCCCGAGACACTTACGTGCCCCATAGTGCCACACCCACGTGACTTCACAACCGTGGTTCTCTAACCGAACACTCGGACCCATGCCTCTGCCACCAGCATGTGGTTCTCTAACAGGGTTGATACCCGTGCCTCGAGAAGAAGCATGTCTGTGCCTGTGTCGGCTTCATTTCCGTGCCTCCCATGCTTACATCCACATGCCTCACGCGACACTTGTCTGTCCCGTGGTTCTCTAACTGCATGTAGAACCCACACTTCAGTGCCTCCTGTGACTGAATCTACGTGCCTGTAGAACCTACACTTCAGTGCCTCCTGTGACTGCATCTACGTGCATGTAGAACCTACACTTCCGTGCCTCATGTGCCTGCATCTACGTGCATGTAGAACCTGCACTTCTGTGCCTCATGTGCCTGCATCCACATGCCTGTAGAGAGGCTCCACTTCAGCACTAACAGTCTCAACACTAAAAAATTAATAATATTGTAGCACACAAAAAAATCCAAGCCAAGCATAACGAATCTTGATGCTCAAACGGACGGTTGAAGATTAGAGACGGTTCGATGGTTTCAATCTCTCCCTCCCTCTTCTACTAGCTTGCTTCCCCTTCCGCAAAGTAAATCTTGAAACCTTCATCACTCCCGCACGCTCTCCTCCTTCCTTCTACACACAAACACAAATTCGAAATCGAGTTCGCGTCACTGGACAACCGCCACCGCGTTCGCCAACCACCCTCAAATCCAACATACAAACAGCCACACTCTACCCGCGACAACACCAATAACCCCGCCGGCTACGGCGACCAACGGCGAGGACTTCAACAGCGGTGCCGGAAATTGCAACAAAAAAGAGCAACGACACAATAAGCGGATTGAAGCGAAGAACACCGCACAAGTAATTTAAGGTAATTATCATTCTATCTCCATTCCACCGGGTAGATCGTAGTGATTTTCCCACTTCCAGGAACAGCAACCCTAGCCACCGCTACCAAGGAGTTTTCCAATAACCTAAATCAATTTGCCTAACAAATTGAACTAGCGCGGAGATGAGATTTAATAGAAATGCTACTGCTCTCCGCCCTGGGATTTTCGCCATATGATTTGTGCTCAAAGGTAAAAAACATGAAACATCAGTAACTAGAATACCTCGATAGATCCAAACCCCGCAGGCATCCTGAGAGGCCAAAACTAATAACCGTACGAGATTTTCTACATCCCTTGTCCTGCCAATGTAACCATATTTCAAATTAAGTGCCTCTGGTTTGAAATACCGCGAACAAATAATAGGTGTACCCTGTGCTTCTAGGGCAAAACAACCCGTGCCTCTCTATCCATGCAAATTTGTTTTCACACCACACAGGTTTTTTTTCCTGTGACACTCGACTCTGCTTCTAACACCTGCCCATTTTTTATGCAGCAATGACAAATCCTCGCGAAGAAGCTAAAACCCAGCAAAATACTGACGAAGACCCTGCTGAAGAGCATGCAATCCAGCAAGCTCCTATCAAAGGTTTGAGCAAAAGTCTCCACTGTCCGTCTACAAAAAACTATATTGAGACATTAATAACTTAACTGCTATCCTTGACAACAATAACTTAACTATGTCTACAAATAAAACTACCTGCCACTTTTTATATATTTCTTTATAGAAAACATTAAAAATGTTCCCACACTCTCTTATTTTTAATTCAAAAACAGTTTAACTTACCCAATTAATCTTCAACTATCATTGATGATATTCCTCCCATTATGAAATATCACCTGCAGAGTGCATTTTTGTCTCAGAAAATGCTTCACCCTAACTTCACTTCCCCAGCTGCACTCATAACCATAATTAATATTCTCTTCCATCCCCTAATTAGCTCAATCGGTAACAGTAGTAATAACCTATCTTAACCCAAAAAAAAGAAAACTAAAAATCCCCTTTGGGAGTTTCACATTCCTTATGCATAATCATGGAAGATATATATTTTAAATGTGTATCAATTATTTTCGGACAAAATAATATCCTTTTTTGTTACCTGGTCATTATACAGGAGACGAAGACGGTGATATTGAAAGTGCAGAAACAGACAGCATGTTGTAACGCCCCGTGACCGATGTGCCAGGTGTCGTCCAGTTTGTTGTTGTTGCCTTGTCATTGCTTGCGTGTCATGCATTGCATATCATGTCATCATATGCATTCTATTTGCATACATGTTCGTCTCATGCATCCGAGCATTTTCCCCGTTGTCCATTTTGCATTCCGGCGCTCCTATCTCCTCCGGTGGTCCTTTCTACCTTTCTTTCGTGTGTGGGGGATTAGACATTTCCGGATTGGACCAAGACTTGCCAAGCGGCCTTGGTTTACTACCGGTAGACCGCCTGTCAAATTTCGTACCATTTGGACTTCGTTTAATACTCCAACGGTTAACCGAGGGACCAAAAAGGCCTCGTGTGTGTTGCAGCCCAACACCCTTCCAATTTGGCCCAAACCCCACCAAAACCCTCTCCATCATCTAGAGCGTTCGATCAGGATCGCGCGGCCGAAAACCGCACCTCATTTGGACTCTCCTAACTCCCTCTACCTATAAAAGAGCACCCCTCCCCGAAATTTCGGATCATTCCGCGGATGAACCCTAGATCCACTCCTCCCCGCGCCGCCGGACATGTCCGCCCGGTGGCCGGACGCGTCCGCCGCCTCCCGCGCCCTATCCGCAGCTGCCACCTGTCCTCCGCCGCCGTCTCCACCGCGCCGGCCCGCGGAGCCCATCGCAGGCCCGCGCGAGCCCGCGCCGCCGCCGTCGTCCGCCCGATTCGGCTCGCGCCTCAGCGCCTTGTATCCGCTGCCGAAACCCTAGTGCCGCCCCGTG
>NC_057812.1:296023996-296031811 GCF_018294505.1 Triticum aestivum
CCTCCGCCGCCCGCGCGCCCGTCCGCCTCCGAGCCGCCGCGCCCCGCCTGCCCCTCCTCGCCGCCGACGTCACGCTCCGCCACGTCGGACGCCCTTCGCATCGCCGGCGACCTCGCCGGTTTTCCTCGCCGGAGCCCGTCCCGGCCGGATCTGCTCCGGTGGATGAGATCCACCGGGAGTTGGTCCAAAGACCGCCCCCGCGCCCCGGATTCCGTCGTCCCGGATATCCTCGTCCCGTTGACTTTTTTGCGGAGGAATAATTTCACTGTCCCCGAAATTCCCAGATTCATATGCCCATGTTCATCATGTCGTAACTCTGCATCCGTAGCTCCGTTTTGGGCATATAGCATATCAAAATGTTCATCTCAGAGAGTACATCATTTAATCTCATTGCATCATTTTCATTTGAGTTCATATTGATGCCCGAAATGCTGTTGGAAGAATGCTATTTGAGATAATTGTCAGATCTGCTGCTCCAATTAGATATTTGTCATTTTTGCCATGATTATTGTGTGCATGATATGCCCCTGAGCTCTACATGAGTTGTTATATGCTTTGCCATCTTTCCAGAGGTGCAACCCATATATTTTTGTGAGGTGTATGGTGACTAGCACAAGCTTGCAAAGTGGTGCATTCGTTAATACTGATTTCAGGGACTTAGCAATTCCACTGAGTCCTTGGACTGTTTATCTCAATATGCCATATGTTCATGTTGTTTCCTAGTGATCCGTGCCTCTTTTGAGGATGATCAGTAAGGATGTTTTGTTAATCTTGTAGTGCTCTATCCATCCATGTCTTTGTTTGCAATTATGGAGCATCCTAGCTTGATTCAATTGAGCTCTACTTTTGCTATTTTCGTAAATCTGGGCAGATTGGCCACATTGTTAGTGATTTTGCCGAGGATGTTGTAGTTGATCCGTGCATGCTATGTTATTGTTCTTGCCATGTCTAGCTTGTATAATGTGTTTTCTTAATGGGTGTATGCTTAGATTGTCATGACTTGCTCTGTAGTGAGTGCATCGAGCTCGTAAACATGCCTACTTGATATCTGATTTGCATGTTCTAGTTTTTCACTGAGTCTGGGATCTGATTATGTTTTTGCCATGTTCACATGCCTGCAATTGTATTTTCTGATCCCTTTTGGCTCAAGGTCACTAAGGGACTTTTGTTAAGCTTTTTGAGTAGCTCCATTCCATGCTTTACTTTGCCTTGTTCAGGTCCTGTAGCATATAGTTTTCATGCTCCAAAGTGTGCTATCTGATCTGAAATTGCAGACAAGTGTTAATTTCACTAAGTCTGAAATCTGTTGGTCAAATGCATTTTTGCCATGCTTGTTTGAACCTGTTAATGCATGAATTGGCCATAGCTCAGTGTTCATATTTTGTTAAGCATCATGAATGGATCCCTGCCATGTATTTTGTTGCCATGTTTGAGTGTTGTAGCATGTTCATCTTGTTGCATTTAGATGACTACTTGCTGTAAATCGCAGAACGTGGTCATATTTGAATTGCTTGCCATTTCCAAACTGTAACTCCGATTCCGGTGATCTTTATATCGTTTTCAAGCGATTTCATCTGACCTTTCCAGTGGCACACTTGGATTTCCATGTTGAGGCCAGGTTCAATCATTCGTTTGCAAATCATGCATATGCATCGCATACCGCATCCCACATATCATACCTTGTTCATGTGTTGGTTGTTTACTATGTTGTGTGCTTCTTTCCGGTGTTTGCTTCTTCGGATTGGTTCCGGTAACGTTGTGATTGTGAGGACCCATTCGACTATGTCCGTTTGTCTTCTTCATGGACTCGTTCTTCTTCCTTGCGGGATTTCAGGCAAGATGACCATACCCTCGAAATCACTTCTATCTTTGCTTGCTAGTTGCTCGCTCTTTCCCTATGCCTATGCTGCGATACCTACCACTTGCTTATCATGCCTCACATATTGTTGAATCAAGCCCCTAACCCACCTTGTCCTAGCAAACCGTTGTTTGGCTATGTTATCGCTTTACTCAGCCCCTCTTATAGCGTTGTTAGTTGCAGGTGAAGATCGAAGTTTGTTCCTTGTTGGAACATGGAGATGTTGTTCCTTGTTGGAACATGTTTACTTGTTGGGATATCACAATATATCTTATTTAATTAATGCATTTATATACTTGGTAAAGGGTAGAAGGCTCGGCCTTATGCCTGGTGTTTTGTTCCACTCTTGCCGCCCTAGTTTCCGTCATATCGGTGTTATGTTCCTGGATTTTGCGTTCCTTACGTGGTTGGGTAATAATGGGAACCCCTTGACAGTTCGCCTTGAATAAAACTCCTCTAGCAATGCCCAACCTTGGTTTTACCATTTGCACTAACAACCTACCACCTTCCCTTGGGTTCTGTAGACTCAAGGGTCATCTTTATTCTAACCCCCCCCCCCGGGCCAGTGCTCCTCTGAGTGTTGGTCCGACCGAGCAGACTGCGGGGCCACCTCGGGGCAACTTGAGGTTTGGTTTTACTCGTAGGATGTCTCATCTGAGTGTGCCCTGAGAACGAGATATGTGCAGCTCCTATCGGGATTTGTCGGCACATTCGGGCGGTGTTGCTGAATTTGTTTTAACCTGTCGAAATGTCTTGAAGAACCGGGATACCGAGTCTGATCGGAATGTCTCGGGAGGAGGTCTATTCCTTCGTTGACCGTGAGAGCTTGTCATGGGCTAAGTTGGGACACCCCTACAGGGTTTTGAACTTTCAAAAGCCGTGCCCGCGGTTATGGGTAGATGGGAATTTGTTAATGTCCGGTTGTAGAAAACCTGAAGTTGACCTTAATTAAAATACATCAACCGCGTGTGTAACCGTGATGGTCTATTTTCGGCGGAGTCTGGGAAGTGAACACGGTGTTGGAGTTATGGTTGATGTAGGTTGTTTTAGGATCACTTCTTGATCATACTTTTATCGACCGTGCTTTGCCTTCTCTTCTCGCTCTCATTTGCGTATGTTAGCCTCCATATATGCTAGTCGCTTGCTGCAGCTCCACCTCATACCTTTACCTTACCCATAAGCTTAAATAGTCTTGATCGCGAGGGTGCGAGATTGCTGAGTCCCCGTGGCTCACAGATACTTCCAAAACCAGCTTGTAGGTGCCGACGAGACCGTGCAGATGACGCAACCAAGCTCAGGAGGAGCTCGATGAAGATCTTATCCTTTGTGTTGTTTCATTCTAGTTGCTCAGTAGTGGAGCCCAGTTGGGGTCGATCGGGGACCTTGTCGCTTTTGGGGTTTCTTCTTTTATTTTGGGTTCCGTAGTCGGACCTTGATTGTAGCTGGATGATGTAATGCTTTATTCATGTATTTGTGTGAAGTGGCGATTGTAAGCCAACTATGTATCTCCTTCCCTTATGTATTACATGGGCCGTGTGAAGATTACCTCACTTGCGACATTGCTTTCAATGCGGTTATGCCTCTAAGTCGTGCTTCGACACGTAGGAGATATAGCCGCATCGAGGGCGTTATAAGTTGGTATCAGAGCCATCCCCGACCTTAGGAGCCCCCATTGCTTGATCGTTTTTAGCAGCCGAGTTGTGTCTAGAAAAATGTTTTGAGTCATTTAGGAATTATATATCGGAGAGTTTAGGAATTCTTTTTACTCCCCAGTCTCTTCATCGCTCTGGTAAGGCATCCTGACATAGAGTTTTGACACTTCTCTTCTCAAATTTCACTAAAAAACATTTTAGGATCACGCGGGTATCTTGGAATCGTTCCGATGGTTTTGTGACGAGAACATTGTTCTTGGTGCCTCCTGTCATTTAGGGGTTGTGGCAGTGTCCCGGGGAGTTGAGCTCCGAGGTGTTGTCGTCACAATTTTATCGATGCAGTTCTGGAATACCTGAGTTTAGTTCGCCGACATCGAAAATCTCTTTTATGCAGTTGTTGGTGAGATAACCTCGACGCCACCCAGTACTGGGGCGGGAGTTCGGGACTATTGCCATAACTCGTATAACGAATGCTTTTCGAAGGTTTAGGTAGACGATTTCCGAAGGTTTCTTGGTTATGTGTTGAAGGATGGATACAGCTGGATGTAGGATTTGTTAGTTTGGGTGAGATATTATGCTTCCCCTGTATCCCCAACACCTGACTGCCTAACCGGAAAGTTTCGGGAGTTTATAAGTGGGAATTCAAGTAGCTCTTAGGATATCTTTCTAATAGATGTATGATATGAAATTGGGGTTCGACGTCTAGTGGTCCGCCTATTCACGGTCGGTTTTACAGTGGTCTTGTTGTGTCTTAAAGAGTCCTTGGCTATGCTGACTCGGGGACGCTTCGTATGTCATGCGCACTGCCTTGTACATGATGGTGTTGTACCATTGAGCCCGTGTAGGCCCCACCACGACAACTTCGGACGAAATCTCTATCATATGTTTTTTCCGGCTTATTCTGCAAGCCAATCCTTTGTTTTGTTTTTGGGTTGTGGTATTTGAGTTGCTTCGAAGTCAAATGTTGATTCTATACCTTTTATAAGTGGTGTTCTCCTATTCCTACGGGAGTCCTAATCCTTCATGATAATCGAGATTGTCATGTCAATCCTTTTCAACCGGCGTGTTTCTCTTCAAGTGGATCCGATCATTTCAACATCATCAAGATCAATTATCAGTTCTTCTCAATGGTGTTTGTTCCATTCGTCTCAAGCTGCCTTTGTTTTCCCACCCACCCACCCTTTTTCTTCGAGGACTAAGATTTCTTAATCAAGTATCCATCTTATTGATGTGAAGTCTCTTTATTCTTTCCTTTCTATGTTCTTACCCGGTGATTCTCGTGAAGATACTAACGGAACTACAAGTTCACCATTCTTCTCTGGTGGATTCAATTCAAGCTTTTGGTGTTGATCATATCCTTTCCTCGTTTCAGAAGTTTTTATCATACCGGTGCTCATCATATTCATTCATTTCTCGCTATTCAATTATTCTAGAGTGCTGAAGATATCTTGGAAGCCTCGTCTTTTCCTTCAAGATCCGTTCAAACCTATTTCGAGGTTGTTATCTCATTCTAGCCATTTAATTCAACTGGTGCAAACTCTTTTTGAAATCGTTCTATGGTGTTTCTTTTGAATGGGCCCTAACCCACAGGTCTTTTCCCAGGATCTTACCTAACTCTTCTTATTTTCCCGATGTTACTCTCACTTTTTTTCCAAGTTTGACGTAAGAATGAGTTATCATCAGTCAAATGCCTTTCTCCTTGATCTTTCAAATTCTTTCATCGTTGGCTCAACCTTTCCAATTTTAATCCCGGAGATCTCAACAATTTGGTGGTGTTTCTCATCGTAATTCTCAGATTTTGAAGACCGAAGAAGAGTTTCCCCTTGAATCTTGTTTCAATCTATCAAAGATTCGTGGTTCTAGCTTCATGATATCCTCTCATAATTGTTTTCAATTGTGACAATTCTTTTCACCCACCCGGAGCATTTCATGAGTTGTTTCCATTTATTTCCTCCGAAGGCCATCTTTTCAAATATTATTCATTCTCAGCTTTCAGCTCTCTTTCTCCAAATCTTACCGGTGCATCATTCAAGTGTTCTCTAATCAGGTCGTCATCTCTTCATTCTCATGTATCTAAATCCTCTCAAGCATCTTCGTTCATTTTATAATTCTTCCTGGTGTTTCTTTATCTTCTCTTCGTTCATTTTCAATTCTTACGGTGGTTCGTTCAATAGTTCTCGTCATTCGTTATCATACTTCCGTTCTTTCAAATCCTACCGGTGGATCATCGAAGGCCTTTTCAAGTTTGCGCATTATCTATCTTAATCCTTTCTACAAGAATAAGTAGTATGCCAAATCCGTTGATTTTCATCAATTTAATTGGTGAAGGATAAGCATAATGTGATTCTTATTCTTGTTTCATCCAAGTGATTAATTCTTTATTCCGGAGGCTCATCAAATTCTCGGTTTCACATGATTCATTTTTTCTTTCCCGGAGTCCCAAGCTCTCGCAATTATATCACCACGGAGATTCATCTAAATCATTACAAGGTTTCACCTTGTGTTTTTCAACTTCTCTTTCCTTTCGTCTGACCATTCTTTTGTTTACCGGAGTTCTTCATAGAGGTTCTACACAATGGTCCATCAAGGATTTAATTCCTTCTCCAACTTTTTCATCGAGATTCTTTTCTAAGAAGCTCAAGCTTTCTTCATATTGTAATCCGGAGTGGAATTCTTTCTTCCGTATCATTGGAGGTGGTATTATGTCATTTTTGATAATTTGAGTCCATTTTTCATGATTCACATGTTGTCAAGAATGAGATATTTTAAATCCATCAATCTCGTCATTGGAATTATCTTGGGTTATATTTCACCAAAGCCTTCCCTAAGGATTGTTGCTATTTATGGATAAATGATCCAAGTTCTTCATTTATCCTCCAGATGAAATAAGTTTCTCGTCTCCTTGTTCTTACCAATCAAATTCTTTTTCCCGTGAGTGGCAGGTTTTCATCTCTTAATTTGAGATGTACTCCACAAGACCATATCAAGCTTATCCTTTCGTTGTTGGTTTTCCAACAACTCCGCTCGACCCGTTTCCTAAGGATGCCTTCTCAAGCTCTTTTGTGGCATAAGATGCCATTTTCTTCTTCATTCTTTTCCAATTATCTATATTCTATTCTTTTGTTCCGGATGCATTGTGATGTTGCTCTTTTCAACCATCATCTCGTTTGTCAAAGATCATGTTCTTTTTGTGCTTATCCTTTAACTGGATTGTGTGCCATTCTGCTCAAGTTCTTTTTGCCTTATCAAGCCTTGCATCTCTTTCAACCGGAGTGCTGTCTGAGATATTTCTTACTCCTTGTTCCATTCATTTAATAGTTCCGGAGGCAGTGTTTTGTAATGTCATCAAGTATCTTCTCATCTTATCATGTTCTTATTCAATTTCTCTTCTTTTCAATCGGAGTGCTGCCCGAAGTTGCTCTTCCTTGTTTCTCTTTTCTGACGGAGACTGTTAACTTCATTCGTCTCCGTTGTATTCTTTTCTCGAATGGCTTAACCTTTTTCAAGGTTCTTTGGTCTCACTCGTTTGTCAAAGAAGCAACTTAGTTTTACCTCTTCTCTTTCTATTCCGTTTTCCCTCCGGTGCCATTCTAGATCTCGGGACGAGATCCTCTCGTAGTGGTGAAGTGTTGTAACGCCCCGTGACCGATGTGCCAGGTGTCGTCCAGTTATTCGTTGTTGTTGCACTGTCATTGCTTGCGTGTCATGCATTGCATATCATGTCATCATGTGCATTTCATTTGCATACATGTTCGTCTCATGCATCCGAGCATTTTCCCCGTTGTCCATTTTGCATTCCGGCACTCCTATCTCCTCCGGTGGTCCTTTCTACCTTTCTTTCGTGTGTGGGGGGTTAGACATTTCCGGATTGAACCGGGACTTGCCAAGCGGCCTTGGTTTACTACCGGTAGACCGCCTGTCAAGTTTCGTACCATTTGGACTTCGTTTGATACTCCAACGGTTAACCGAGGGACCAAAAAGGCCTCGTGTGTGTTGCAGCCCAACACCCTTCCAATTTGGCCCAAACCCCACCAAAACCCTCTCCATCATCTAGAGCGTTCGATCACGATCACGTGGCCAAAAACCGCACCTCATTTGGACTCTCCTAGCTCCCTCTACCTATAAAAGAGCACCCCTCCCCGAAATTTCGGATCATTTCGCGGATGAACCCTAGATCCACTCCTCCCCGCGCCGCCGGACATGTCCGCCTGGTGGCCGGACGCGTCCGCCGCCTCCCGCGCCCTATCCGCAGCTGCCACCTGTCCTCCGCCGCCGTCTCCACGGCGCCGGCCCGCGGAGCCCATC